>NC_088869.1:47639993-47640181 GCF_032884065.1 Artemia franciscana
TTTTCTCCTAATCTTGACAGCTAAGTTTCACAATTTACGTTTTGTGATTCTCTTTTTAATATTATGTGACACCCATAATTCAGACTTTTAAAAAGGTTTTGCGAGTCATTTAACAGACTTTCTTTAGTGCAAGTCTGCCAAGTAGAGAAATAACCTGGTATTAATTTAATTTACTGAATTTGGTTTCA
>NC_088869.1:47640281-47641337 GCF_032884065.1 Artemia franciscana
ACCGTCATATTGGCCTAAACATTTGAATCCATGAAAGTATCTTTACGACCAAAAGAACCGGCTCACTTTATGCATCTAATAATACAGATTAGAAATCCTTGCATTATTCCACTCCAAATACGGTGTAATATCCTTGCCTTACTGAAACAAAATAGTTTTTAGGGCAAGGGTAAGGGTATTGTTGGGGCCGTGTGTCCACTTTTTACTTCCTAATAGTACTAACTGAAAATCCTTTGAAGAATTTCAGTTTTAAAAAGGTAAAAAGACAGTCAAACTAAGGAGATGTTTATCAATTCAATTTTGAGGTGATTAGTTGGATGAATAAATAGTACCTTTATTTATTGATCTTATTGAGTCGAAAAAATACATAATATAAGTTTAGATTTACATGAAAATGTAGTTAAATTTAGATTAGTAAAATCAATTTAGGTTTTAGTTTAAAATCTGACTGCGTGACATATTGGTTCAATGTTTATTTTAAAAAAAATATGGAGAAGTTAAGTGCTTTTGGTCCAAAAATATTCCTCCACATATAGAGAGGGTACGGGTTATGCTCCTCTTGCCCCTTCATATTGATCTGAAGAACCCTTCGTGGAAAAGATGGATGAATCCAAAATTGAGTCGCATAAAAGCCTTACCCATTCTCATCCCTAATAATTGACGAGAATGAAAAATATAAAATAAAGGATAAAGATCCTCCCGAGCCATTGATCGTACATAGGGCGTCGACAGATTATTGTCGACGTTTCAGTTGCTGGGTGGACCCAAATGTGAGCCGCAGAAGGGCTGTAACTTCTCTTATCCCTAATAGTTGGTGAAAAACTATGCAATACTGTGCAGGTAAAATAAAGATCCACCCAAGCCATTGATCGTGCATAGGGCGTCAACAGGCTATTAGTCTCTAAAAACAGAGCATTTTCTTTAGAATTCCAAGGCTCAAATTGTTTTTCAGAATTGAACTTCAATCGATTATTGAAGTGGAACCAGATAAGCTTTTAAGGAACATCTTTTCAATTTGCTAAAAGTCGTGACTTGGCAAAGGTCTGATCCTTATCT
>NC_088869.1:47981723-48015931 GCF_032884065.1 Artemia franciscana
TTCATTAAGATCCGATCACTCCCCTTCGTAAGTTAAAAGTACCCCATTTTTTCTATTTTTTAGAATTAACCTTCCCCCCAAAAAAAACTCCCCCAAAGAGAGCGGACCCGTTCCGGTTATGTCAATCACGTATCTAGGACTTCTGCTTATTTTACCCACCAAGTTTCATCCCAATCCCTCCACTCTAGGCGTTTTCCCAAGGTTTTAGGTCCCCCCACTCCCCCCAATATCACCGGATCCGGTCAGGATTTAAATAAGAGCTCTGAGATACGATATCTTTCCAAATATGAAATTTCATTAAGATCCAATCACTCCTTCGTAAGTTAAAAATACCCCTTTTTTCTAATTTTTCAGAATTAACCCTCTCCCCCCCAACTCCTCCAAACAGAGCAGATCAGTTCCGGTTATGTCAATCACGTATCTAGGACTTCTGGTTATTTTCCCACCAATTTTCATCCCGATCCCTTTACTCTAAGCGTTTGCCAAGATTTTAGTATCCCCCTCCAACTCCCCCCCCCCCCCAATGTCACCAGATCTAGTCGGTATTAAAAATAAAAGCTCTGAGACAAGATATCCTTCCAAATGCGAAATTTCATTCAGATCCTGTCATCTGTTCGTAAGTTAAAAATACTTCATTTTTTCTATTTTTCCGAATTAACCGGCCCCCCACTTCCCGCTAGACGGTCAAATCAGCAAAACGACCATTTCTAATTTAATCTGCTCCGGTCTCTAATCCGCCTGCCGAATTTCATCGTCCTAGCGTACCTTGAGGGTTAGGCTTGCGGTTCAGAGACAAATTACCAAAAGAAAGCGTGTCGATGTATTACAAGAGCTACGCGAAACCAGCTTGCGGCTGAAAGAGAAAGTAAAATTCACTGAATCTCCCAGGATTTCCACCAAACGTGGCAAAGCTTATTAACCCACCAAAGCTTTGCAACGGCAATTAGCACCCTACACACGTGTTGCTGGGACATGTTGCGGAAAAAAAAACTAAAAAATAAAGAAGAAAAAGAAAAAAATGAACTGTCCGTCTGTCCATCTGTCTGACACTAAGTATGACATCAATAAATAGAAAAAAACTAACTAAAAATTTAAAAGAATTAGAAACTACCTTCTATAAAAAACTGAAAAAAAGAAAAAAAATGAAAAAAAAACAAAAAGGAAAAAAACCAAAAAAAATAAAAATGAGGAAAAACTTAAAAAAGGAAAAACTAAAAAGAAAAATATAAAAAAAAACTAAAAAATGAAAACTAAAAAAAGACAAAAACTAAAGAAAAAGAAAAAAAAACAATTAAAAAAAAGAAAAAAAGAAAAAAGAAAAAAACTAAAAAAAGAAAAATAGGTAAAAAACTAATAAGAAAAAAAACTAAAAAATAAAATAAAAAAAACAACAAGAGAAAAAAAAATAAAAAAATAAAAAAAGAAGAAACTACAAAAAGAAAAAACGAAAAAGAAATAACTGAAAAAAGCAAAAAACTAAAAAAAAAGCAAAAGCTAAAAAAAATAAAAAAATGAAAAACAAAAAGGAAAAACTAAAAAAGAACAACTAAAATAAAAGACAAAAAGACAAAAACTAAAAAAAGAAAAAAACGGAAAAGAAACAAAGAAAAACTAAAAATGAAAAAAACTAAAAAAGAAACAAACTAAAAAAAAAAAATTAAAAACCCTAAATTAGGTAAAAAACTGAAAAATACTAAAAAAAAAACTTAAAAAGAAAAAAGAAGAAACTAAAAAAGAAAAAACTAAAAAAGAAAAAAACTAAAAAAGAAAGATCTAAAAATAAAAAAACTAGAAAAGAAAAAACAAAAAAAAACTAAAAAAAGAAAAAGAAAAAAAGAGAAAACTAAAAAAAAGAAAAAAAAACTAAAAAAGAACTATACATGACGTCATATTCAATATGACGTCAAGAAATAAAAAATAAAAAAATAAAAAAAAACTGAAAAAGGAAAAAACTAAAAAAAAATAAAAATCTATAAATGACGTCATGTTCCCAACGCGAAACCAGGCTTGCGGCTGATAGAGATAGTAAAAAAAGAAGGCGTGTCGCTAAATTACAAAAGCAATGCGTGTATAATTATCCTACAATGTCACCAAAAAGGGAAGACCAGGAGGAAACACCAGACCAACGCATAATCAGGCTTGCGGCTCAAAGATAAAGGGCCAGATTAGGAATGTCCAATTTACGCCATCAATTCGATGCCCGTCTGTCCGTCTGTAAATATATATATACATATATATATAATATATATATATATATATATATATATATATATATATATATATTTATATATATAATATATATATATATATATATATATATATATATATATATATATATATATATATATATATATTATATATATATATATATATATATATATATATTATATATATATATATATTATATATATATATTTTGCCCCCTCATCCTTTTTTTGAAGTTAGAATTTTTTTTAACTTTTAAGCGAACCAACTTTAGCCAAAATAAAACTACAAAATTTTTAGTACGCAAGCAAAAGCGAACATATCGCTGTGAATTTCTGACGGAATTGAAAAACAAGCCAAAGAATGGTAATTTCTTGATTTTAGGATTTAGACTTTGAGCTCATAGTCCTTTGGTATAGTACCTTTTGTATAGATTCAGGCACTCAATTGGTATGGCAACTCTTGCCACAGTAACCAGTCTGAAATCATAATACCTTTTCCTTATCTCAATTCACAAAGTTCCGAGATAACAAAAAATTTTATTGCTCAACCGTTCAGGAAAGCTCTTAACCTTTTTCAAACACAACGCTAATGAATAACGAGCCACGAAAATATCACAAAGTGAAACTAATAAAACAAAAATTGATGTAAAACTAAAACGTCACATCCCCTCCTCCTTAGCCTTGTTTCATGAGTCCTTCCTTCCAGGTTTCATTTACGATGTGAAAAGGGCCAGGGTCACTTTGACCACTATTAACAAGAGATACCTAATTTGGCTTAATCCTATGGCACACGTGTGACTATAGGCTGATCCCACCTCCACTGAACTGTCTGACAATGGTTACAATTCTTTGTATAGTTTTTGACGTCTGTAAATAAACCAGGCCAAAAATATTCCGGCAAAATACGATCAGCCACCTCCTTATCAGACTAGTGAACACCACCTTATCTGGTGTTCACTCCATGATTCAGCACTAATGGAAAATCCAAACGGCACTACGGTTTGGGGAAGTTTATTACTGAAGAACCTCCTTAAGATTCCTTGCTCATTTCAGGCGTATTTTACACTACTTTAATCCACCATTTCAAATGCCGCTAGTTCTATGTAATACTGCTAAACGACAGTACTACGCAACCGGCAACAATTCGCAACGGCTTGCTTTGACATAATTGAACCCTTACAAGTGGTCCAGCAGACCTATGTTCTTCGCGATCGGTTTCAGGTCCTAAAAGACAAATTTATATGCAATATTTATAGAACGAGGAAAGGTCGCCAATTCCCGATATCTTATCGGGACGTCAGCGTTGGCATTTGAAACCCTAGGACGGCTTCTAACAATGAAATCACATGCTTGTAGGGCAAGAATCCACAGAGTTAATTTTTCCTTTTGCTTTGACATCACATGAAGCCACCCTATTAGATCATAGTTACTATCGACGAAAAACTGCCTACCCACCAGGAATTAATGAAACTTAGATATCACCCATTTTATTACTTGCACTGCCTTCATGATCGTAGAGTATTGACTCTCAGATGGCACCAGTTTCCTGCTGTTGAAGCCGATAGGATGCTCCTCCTTTTCAGCTCGGTGGGTCAAGACTGCCCCCAGTCCTTTATCGGTCACATCCGTTGGTAGTAAGAAGATATCATTATAGTTTGGATATTTAAAAACTGAAGCTGAAAACAATGCCTCCTTCAGGGACTCATCCGCGTGCCAGTTCCGTAATGAGACTTGATTAGGTAGCTTCTAGGCCTTTTTGGTCGACGTCTGACGTATTGGCTCAGCCAAAGCTGCGAAATTCTGGAGCTACCATAGTATCCTACAAGTCCCATAGACACTCAAGCCTCCTTTTTCAAGATAGGTCTTGTATAACTGAAAATTTCCTGGACCTTCCTCTTTGATGGTTTAATGACTCCACCTTCAACTGTATGGACCAAAAACTCTTCTTCTGTATCACAGAACCTGCACCTCCTTGGATTGGTTATCAGCTCTACTGACCGAAATCTCTGTAGTCCCATTTCAATGTTTACAAGAGATCCTCAAAAGTATGACTAAAGATAACGATACCATCGACTTAATCACGACAAACGTTCCAACCCCTGAGAATATGATCTATCAACTTCTGCAATTGTCCACTTGCTTCTTTAATCTCGAATGAAACTACGAAGAATTCTTGTAGACCATTCGCCGTTACAAGTGCTGTCTGTACATTTTGTGTACCAGTATCCTCGAGTTAAGCCCAGCTTGCTGATCAACTTAGTAGTTCCTTGTCTCCCAAGGGTATCTTCCATGCGAGGTAAAGGGTATTACTTGTGGTTTGAAATTATATTCAGTTCCAGATAGTCGGAAAAAGACCGCACTGTCCCAGCTGGCTCTAGTACCAGCAATATCAGTGACGCATAATCACTCTCCGAGGGTCTTAAGGTGCCTTATTCCTACACCTTTGCCACTTTGGCTTCCACCAGGGGCTGTTTTTCTGCTGGAACTCGGTAGAGTTTCTTCCGTATCGGTGGGTTACTGCAAACATAGATCTCATGCATTACGAGATTGGTTGTCCCACGATACACCAATCGTCGATAACTGCTTTCAATCGGCACCAGAGCCTCTGGAAGTATCCTTGATAATCTCCTAGTTTTTTAAGCAAGTTAAAGTAAACAATAGTACCCATAAAATCATTTGTCTCAGCACTAGGGTGGAGATACTCCCTCTAATAAGAACAATTCGGGGTCAGGTCACGCTATGACGATAATTTTGTCAAAGCCAGTCTCTAAAGTAATATAATTGAGAAGTGCGTGTAAAGTGTATTATATGAAGGAAAAAGCCTTCGGTTCTTTCTTAGCAGAACTACTAAAAAACGAACTACCTTTTCATCATTACCCAGGGTACATTTTAAGTATGACGTCATTTATTATCATGTATATGAAGATGCGGTTTTTTGTCAAAAATTAGACAGTATTTTAAATGTTATGTTTCGTCAATTACAAAAGCGAGTGGCTTTAGCATTTCTTCTTTTAATATGAGACCTGAAGCAGCTCTCTACGGTGTTCCAGTGCCCCGGTTGAAACGGAGAAGGAAAGACAGAAGAAAAAAGAGGGCATATCAATGTTTCCCATTTGTAAAAAGGGATTTTCTTTGTTCTTCAAGCCTTTTGGAACTGTAAGTTTCATGTATAGGGTTTTCAACCATGGTATTTTCAATGTTGTACGTTTTATTTTAATCTGATTTGATTTAAAAAAAAATAATTTTGGGTGGGTAATGTTCGTCTTGTAATAGGTTGGAGTTATCGCTTCAACCACAATTACATATTGCCTGATGTTTGAAATTTCTAAATCATACAGTAACAAAAAGGTCAAAGGTCAACCGTTTATCCATAATTTACCTTGGAAACCAAGTAGAATAAATCACAAAATTAGATTTAGTAATGGGAAATTTATCTTAAATATCAAAATATGAATTTGCATTTTTACACCTTTAATAAGAATAATAATGTTAATATACAGCATTTCATTAAAATCGTGAGACTTTTGAGTAGTTGCATCTAGTAATATCCTTTGATGGAAGTAATGAACTGTAAAAAAAAGGGGAAAAGTAAGATTGAATCAGATAAAAGAGAAAGGTTGCTCAGGCAACAATCTTACAGTAACAGTAGAAAGCTGAAAATATCGAACTCCAAAGAAGCATTTCATTTGCCTTAATGAAAAACTGAGAGGCTTAGTTATTTTGGTACTTGGCATTAAATAGAAAGGGCTTTGAAAGGAAAGTAGAATATAATATGCTACTTTCAAACAGTTTGTAGCAACGATCTGTAAGTAAGGAATGATGCGGCTCAATAGTAACCGCAACCGTAAGAAACACCGTCTTGATAACAATAGACACGTCAAAAGAATCAAATTTTATGCTTGTTCAAAATATATAAAATTCATGAAGTTTAATGTTACCCATCAAAAATTACGAGCCTGGGAAAATTTGCCTATTTTTTGAAAAAAAGGGGGAAATCACACCTAAGAAATCAAGTGATCTAAATGAAAATCGTACCATAATTTTCATAGTATCGGAGTACCCTACTGTAGAAGTTCAAGCTCCTATGTACATAAATGTGTGTGAGTGTTTTTTTTTTTTTTTTTTTTTTTTTTTTTTTTTTTTTTTTTTTTTTTTTTTTGCCAGAAGCAAGGTCACAGATACGTCTTTATTTGTTTGCTTTTTTTGTTTTTTTTCCAGGGTTGATCGTATCAAACCAGCAACCCTAGAAGATCGGGAGAGGGCTTATTTGATCGTAAATAAAAAGTTCTAGTGCCCTTTTTGAATGAAAAAAAATATTGAAGGGCTGCTGGTCCCCCTCCCATGCCGCTTTTTTACCCAAAATTAACTTATCAAAATTTTGAGATAGCCATTTTGTTCAGCATGGTCGAAAAATTTAATAACTATGTTATTGAGGATGACTTGACCCCCCACAACCCCGGGGTAAGGGCTGCCAGTTATGAACTTCGCCCATTGCTTACATATAGTATTAGATATTGGGAAATATAAAGATATTTTGGGAGGTGTAGTAGGGGTACTTCGTGAGAAGATCGTTCGATGAAGCAGATTTTGTGGGACAAGGGAATATTCCATGGGAGGAGGAACTGGATTTCTTAGTATCAATTAAAAAACTATCAAAAATTAAATTAAAAAAACCATTTTACAGCTGAAAGTAAGGAGCAACATTAAAACTTAAAACGAACAGAAATTATTACCTATGAGAGGAGGTTGCCACCTTCTCAGTACCTCAATCTTTGCGCTAAAGAGTTTTTTAAATTAGTAAAAGGCTTATTACTCTGAGTAAAGGGTCCTTATGTATCAGGAGTCATTCTTAAATGATTGAAGCAAAAAGTCAAACTACAGCGTACAGAGCGAGGTACTGAGGAGGGGGCAAGCCCCTTATATACGTAATGATTTTTGTTCGTTTTAAGTTTCAATGTTGTTCCTTACTTTCAGTTTTTTTTTTTTTTTTTTTTTTTTTTTTTTTTTTTTTTTTTTTTTTTTTTTTTTTTTTTTAATTTAATCCTTTCAATAATGGGTTCATATTAGTACAGTGTTAATAACTCTGAGGAACAAAATACAACATTCTTTGGCATAAGGTGTAAAATATGCGATTGTGGGTACTAATAGGCTTCCTTTATAGGACGCACCTCCTTGTCACCCTAGACAAACCTGGAAAATGAGAACCTCTGAATCAAATACTAAGAAAACTAGTATTTTTCATTCCATTGAAATATGGAATTTTCCTTTGATTGAAATAAACAGAAATTCCATTTGATTTCCATTTTTTAGTGCTTAGTAACCGAAACTCTAAAAAACGGAATTTTAGCACCGTTAGATGCATCAAACGAATCATATTTTTATACTGGTTTCAAACATATAAGTTTCAGTTATATAAAAAAAAGTATCAAGTCTTACCCATCCAACTTAGGAACCTGAGAATATTTGCCTTACTTCGTAAAAAGGCGGAAACATCCCTAAAAGTCATAGAATGACAATGAAAATTGCACCGTCAAATTTAGTTAGCACTTTAGAGAACCCTGCAGGCAGGTTGAAGCTCCTATCTACAAAAATATTGAATTTGCATTTTTTGCCAGAAGAAAGATCACGAATGCGTGTTTATTTGGTTTTTTCCAGGGGTGATCGTATTAACCCAGTGGTTCTAGAATGGCGCAAGAGGGCTCATTTGAACGTAAATTATAATTTATAGTGCCCCTTTTAAGTTACCAAAAAATTGGAGGGCAACTAGGCCCATTCCCCCACGCTTATTTTTTCCCAAAGTCACCGGATCCAAATTTTGATATACCCATTTTGTTCAGCACAATCGAAAAATTTAATAGCTACGTATTTGAGGATGACTTAATCCCCCACAGTCTCTGGGGGAAGGGCTGCAAGTTACGAACTTTTCCCATTGCTTACATATAGTATTGGTGATTGGGAAGTATACAGACGTTTTCAGGGGGAATTCTTCTTCTGGGGGGAGGGCGGCCCGGGGTAGATGGTTAAATGGGAGGATCTATCCATTGAGTAATTTTTCAAGGGGGGATGGTAATTTTCCATCAAGCGGGTGCCGGATTTCCCAGCTTTATTTTAAAAAAAAACTATCAGAAATTAAATAAAGAAACAAGTGTTTCAGCTTAAAATAAGGAACAACATTAAAACATAAAAAGAACAGAAATTATTACGTATATGAAGGGGCTCACCCCCTTGTTGATACCTCAATCTTTACGCTTAAGTTTTTTAGTATTTTCAAATGATCTATTTATTCTAATTAAACTGCCTTTGTGTTTCAGGCGTCATTCTTAAAGAATTGGAACAAAATTTGAACTTTAGCGCAAAGAGTAAGTATTGACAAGGGTGCGAACCCATTCATATACGTAATAATTTTTGTTTGTTTTAAGTTTTAATTTTGCTCCTTACTTCCAGTTGAAAAAACTTGTTTTTTTCTTTAATTTTAAATTTAGAGGTATGCAAAATATGTATGCGCTAAAAGAGAATAATATAATCAAACTTTTAACTTAGAATACAAAATCCCGTTGAAAAAGCCAAAAACTTTAATATTTTCAAAAATGGGAAATAAAACCTATAAAATTATTTGCTGAGAACAAAAAAGAAGAGTAATTATAATATGTGACCAGCCTCCAGAGATTTGCAAACAAACAAATGTTTACACTTAATTGCACTTTTTCGACATTTTGAATAGCCTTCTGAATAGTCGTCCATATTGTTTCAGTTAACAATGTGCTGGATAAGTATTTGTTGTTATCTCTAACAAATTCCATCCGGGAAAGTAAAAGCTATTTTGATAGTCATTCGAATCGGGTAAAGTTAGAGTTAAGCGCAATTATTCTTGTTCTGTTTTGAGAAGTTGGGCTTCTCCAATACGATAGAACAAACCAAAGGTTAAATTCCCAGTAACGTCAACTCACAAAATTTTAGGGGGCCAGATGTGTTTTCTCAAATCAGGGGGGACTTTGTTTTTAATCTTTTTAATAAAATATCAAAAAGGCATTTAGATGAAAATACCCCGAAAAAGATATTATTCAATGTCTAGGGTGAGCAAAACCACTGTTTCCACCAAAACCACAAATAGGTGCCTGTATGCACTACAAGCATGCCTTTCTCCCTAAGCGGCTTAAGATCATAAAGAAGGTTTAACGGTGATTCCCCAAAAGCTGTCATCTACACAACCAAAATCATAGATGGCATTACTGTTAACTACAGTTATAGATGATGACTTCTTACTACTGATGACTATAGATGATGTTTTCTTTTCCAACGAAAAATTTTTTAGCTTCCAAGCAGTTTTCCATAGACTTTATGAACTTTGTCTAATGTATGAATCGATTGTGAGACCAAATATTTCACATAATACTATGGTAAAAGAACGACATAATACTCGACTGAGCCAACAAGTCATTGATGGTATTATGTCCCTAGGAGTACATTCTCAGCAATCAATATTTTGTTTCTGGGACGCTTACAAACTGATGTTAAGTGTCACAACATTGTAACAAGTTATTTGCGCAATCGATTTCTCAATTGCATTTTTGGTAAATGTTATCAGTGATCTGTTTCCAAGCACCTTTTCTTGAGAATACGCATACAAAAGTTAATTGAGATGCTTGCTGGTCATACAAATTCTTCTGATCGTTAATGAAACATGTTTTGATCTCCAAAAAATGTAATTACTACAACCGGCCAGGTATCATAAGCATAATGTAATGTTCCTGAACACATCGGTAATCCGTTACTGCGGTTGCGCCTGAGTTCGGGTCCCCACATTCCCATCAGAGGTCTAATGCCTCCACCAGGCCCTATGTTGTCCCAGGGCCCCAATGTCCTCTCTATGTTTCCCCCCCCCCGATTTTTTTCTTAATTTTTAGGAATTTTTCTGGATTTGAAGAAGAGGGCCTTAACTCCTACAATTTGGTCTTGATTTTATGAATTCGTCGGGATTTCTATATGTTGGTCGTAATTTTTTAAGGTTGGCCATAATTTCTAAATTTGGTCTTGATTTCTATGGTTTGGTCTTGATTTCTATGGTTTGATCTCGATTTCTAGGGTTGGCCGTGATTTTTATGAATTCGTCTGGATTTCAGCGCATTGATTATGATTTCTGTGAGATTTTTCTGTATTTCCAGGGACTGCTCATACTTTCTACACTTTTTTCTTGATATCTCTGGTTTGGTCTGGATTTTTGAGGTTGATCTTAATTTTATGATTTCGTGTGGATTTCTATGCATTGCTTATGATTTTTTTGAATTCTTCCTGATTTCTACGTATTGGTTATGATTTTTGTGAAATCGCCGGGATTCATATGTATTGGTCATAAGTTTTTATGGCACTTGGTACTTACCAAGTGACATATAGCGATTGCAAATTATGTCGGTCGGTCTATCGGTCTGTCGATCTGTTTGTCCCGGTTTTGCTAGTTTAGGCACTTCCAGGTAAGCTAAGATGATGAAATTCGGCAGGCATATCAGAAACCAGGCAGGATTAAATTAGAGATTGTCGTTTCCTCGATTCGACCATCTGGAAGGGGAGTGGCGGAACGGTTAAATCGAAAAAAATAGAAAAAAGAGGTATTTTTAACTTACGAACAGGTGATTGGATCTTAATGGAATTTTATATTTTGATGGATATCGCGTCTCAAACCTCATATTGTAAATCCTGAATGAATCTGGAGGCATTGGGGGGGTTTAGGGGGAGCCTTAAATCTAGGAAAACGCATAGAGTGGAGGGATCGGGATCAAACTTGGTGGAGAAAGTTAGCAGAAGTCCTAGATACGCAATTGACATAACCGGAACAGGAATCTTGTGAAACACTTAAAGCGGAGAGATCAGGATGAAACTAGGTGGGAAGAATAAGCAAATGTCCAAAATATGTGACTGATATAACTGGACTGGACCAGCTCTCTTAGGTTGAGTTGGGGGGGGAGTAATTCGGAAAAATTAGAAAAAAATGAGCTATAACTTACGAACGGGTGATCAGATCCCAATGAAACTAGATATTTAGAAGGATCTTGTGCTTTAGAGCTCTCTTTTTAAATTCCGACTTGATCCGGTGACATTGGGGGGAGTTGAAGGGGGAAACCAGAATTCTTGGAAAACGTGTGAGGTATCTTTATCTTACGAATGGGTAATCGGATATTAATGAAACTTGATATATGGAAGGATCTTATGTCTCAGATGCTCCATTTTTGACTCGAATTGGATCCGGGGACATCGGGGGTTGGAGGAGGAAACAGAAATCTTGGAAACCGGAAATTTTGGAAAATGTTTAGAGTTGAGAGATTGGGATGAAACTTTATGGGAAGAATAAGAACAAGTTATAGATACATGATTGACATAATTGGATCGGATCCGTTCTATTTGGGGGATCTGGGGGGTGTTAATTTGGAAAAATTTGAAAAATTAAGGTATTCTTAATTGAAGAACGGGTGACCAGATCTTAATGAAATTTGATATTTTGAAAGAATTCATGTCTCAGAACTCTTATTTCAAATCCCAACAAGATCTGTTGACATTGGAGAAGTTGGAGGGGAAACCGGAAATCTTGGAAAACGCTTAGAGTGGAGAGATCGGGTGAAAACTTGGGGGGTAGAATAAGCAAATGTCGTAGATACATGATTGACGTAACCGTACTTGATCCATTCTCTTGGGGGGAGTTAGGGGTTGGGTTTCAGTACTATGGCAAGTTTAGTGCTTCTGGACGTGCTAGGACGATGAAAATCGGTAGGCGCGTCAGAGAGCTGCACAAATTGACTTGATAAAGTCATTTTCCCTGATTCGACCATCTGGGGGGCTGAAGAAAGAGAAAAATTAGAAAATGAAAAATTTCTATGGGATTTTTCTGGATTTGTATGGACTGGACACGATTCCTACAGTTTGGTCTTGATATCTTTGGTTTGGTCTAGATTTTTAGGGTTGAACCTGATTTTAATGAATTAGTCTGGATGTCTATGCATTGGTTATGATTTAGAAGAATTCCCTGAATTATTATGCATGGATTGTGATTTCTAGGAATTTTTCTGGATTTCCACGGACAGGTCTTTTTTCTTTAGTTTTATCTTTATGTCTCTAGTTTGGTCTAGATTTTTAGGGTTAGCGAAGATTCTTATGAATTTTCGTGGAATCCTAGGCATTGCTTATGATTTGTATGAATTCTTGATTTTTATGAATTCTCCTGATTTTCTATGCATTGGTTATGATTTCTATGAATTCTTCTGATTTTCTGCGCATTGATTATGATTTCTATAGGACTTTTCTAGATTTCTATGGACCGGTCATGTTTTCTATAGTTTAATGTTGATATCTCTAGTTTGGTTTGGATTTTAGGGTTGACCATGATTTTTAAGAGTTTTTGTGGATTTCTGTGCATTGTTTATTATCATAAACAATGCACAATCAATTCTTGATTTCCATGTATTGGTTATGACTTTTATGACTTCATTTGGATATCTTCGATTGGTAATGACTTTTTGAGGCTGGCCATGATTCTTATGAGTTTGTGTGGCTTTCTATGTATTGCTTATGATTTCTATGAGATTCACTCGCATTTATATGAATTGTTTATGGTTTTTATGAATACGTTGGAATTGCTTTGTATTGGTCATGATTTTGTAGAGGTTGTCCAGGATTTTTACAGTTTGGTCTTTATTTCTATGGTTTTGTCTAGAATTCTATGGTTCAGTCTGAATTTCTAGGGTAGGTCTTGATTTTTATAAGTTCGTCAGTGTTTCTACATATTTGTCATGATTTTTTAGAGGTTGGCCATGATTTCAAAATTTGGTCTTGATTTCTATGGTTTGGTCTAGATTTTAAGGTTTGGTCTGGATCTCTAGGGTTGCCCCTAATTTTTAAGAATTAAAGTGCCTCGGAGATATGTGGTGTAGGGGGACATTCCAGCTCAAAAGACGATCCCTATAAGAAATCAACAATATGTGCTCTTTGCAAGTCCTCCAGTCACCCAGGCTACAGTTTCAAGTGCCTTGTGGCTCAATCCCTATTAAAGTAGATCCCATGACAATTACACGTCCTATTTCAGTTCTATCATGGAATATAAATGGCAAAGTCGCTGATAAAATTCCTATGTTGACCCAATTACTCAAAATATGATGCGATATGTCTTCAAGAACGTTCAACAGATAAAAAAGAGCTTCTAAAAATTTCCCCCGATTGCCTTGTATATTTCTCCCCAGTAATATACACTGCAGCACGTGGACGCCCCTTAGGTGGCCTTGCCTTTCTGACTACTTTAACATGCAATCAGATTGAATCTGGCGATCATATTCTTGCAGTATCTTGCCTGAATACTTAGATAATAAACATTTACCTCCGGACGAATTACCCCAATGAAAACCCTGATTCAAAGTTTCTAAGGGCTTGAAAAATTGTGCCGACTTGCCAAGAAAGTGGAGAAGTCATCTGACTCTCGCGCTATAATCATTTGTGACTTTTATTTTGATTTGACAAACAAAACGCTCCCAAGGATTCAGTTGCTCTGGAGCTCAATTCCACCATTTTACTCTCTAGTTGAACTGATGAAAATTTTACTCATATAGGCACTAGTTCCTCAGCGTCAAACCTCGATCATATTGTCTCTTCTTTTCGCTTAAACCAGGCCACAGTCTTGCGTGAAGGCTTTTGCTCTGATCACCTTTCGTTCTGTGTATATATTAAATAAAAAAAAAACATGTTTTTTGAAATGAAAGTAAGGAGCGACATTAAAACTTAAATAGAACAGAAATTACTCCGTATATGAAAGGGGCTTTTCCTCCTCGACACCCCGCTCTTTACGCTAAAGTTTTTTATTGTTTTAAAAAGTAGAGTTGCGAGAAAGAATCAAACTTTAGCGCAATGAGCGGGGTGTCGAGGAGGAAAAGCCCCTTTCATATACGGAGTAATTTCTGTTCGTTTGAAGTTTTAATGTCGCTCCTTACTTTCATTTCAAAAAACTTGTTTTTTTATTTAATTTCTGAAAGTTTTTCGAATTAATGCATGTCTGATTTTGGCTCTCCGTACATAAATTATTAAAATGAAGTTTGCATATTAATTCTTTTTTTGGCTAAATGGCTTTCTCTTAGTTTTGATCAGACGATTTTGAGAAATAAGGGGTGGGGAAGGAGGCCTGGTTGCCCTCCAATTTTTCGGTTACTTAAAAAGGCAACTAGATCTTTTAATTTTTAACGAACGTTTTTATTAGTAAAAAATATACGTAACTTAAGAATTAACTTACGTACCAAACATTTATATTATTATATTTTTGATTATATATATGAGGGGGTTGGTCCCCTTGTAAATACCTCGCTCTTCACACTAAATCTTGTTTTGTCCCAATTCTTTAAGAACGACCCCTGAATCAGACAGGCCGTAGAATAAATAGTTGAAATTACTTAAAATTTTTTAGCATAAAGAGCGAAGTATTTATCTCCTCCTAAATACATCGCTCTTTATGCTAAAGTATTTTTAGAACCCCTCATATGCGTAATAATCTCTGTTCGATTTTAATGCTTCTCCTTACTTTCAAGTGAAAAAACTTTTTCATGTTTATATTTTCATTGTTTTGTTTTTTTAATAGTAATGCTAGAAAATCCTGCGCCCTTTTCATTGATTTTCTCTTCCCCCATGAAATATTATATTAATATAGGTGCCCTCCAATTTTTTTGGTCACTTAAAAAGGGCACTAGAACTTTTCATTTCCGTTAGAATGAGCCCTCTTGCAACACTCTAGGACCACTTGGTCGATACGATGACCCCTGGGGGAAAAAAACAAAAACAAACAAACAAACAAATAAACACGCACCCGTGATTTGTCTTATGGCAAAAAATACGAAATTCCACATTTTTGTAGATTGGACCTTTAAATTTTTTCTATAGGGTTCTCTAATACGCTGAATGCGATGGTGTGATGTTCGTTAAGATCCTATGACTTTTAGGGGGTGTTACCCCCTATTTTCCAAAATAAGGCAAATTTTCTCAGGCTCGTAACTTTTGATGACAAAGACTAAATTCGATGAAACTTATATATTTAAAATCAGCATAAGATTTCAATTCTTTTGATATATCTTTTAGCATCGAAACTCCGTTTTTTAGAATTTCGTTTACTATTGAGCCGGGTCGCTCCTTACTACAGTTCGTTACCACGAACTGTTTGATTGAGTGCATTAATGCTATCAAAACTTTTAACTTCAAAAATGGTTCAATATTCAAGATTGGAGCCGCATTAATCGCCAGTTATTTATGTTAGAGAGTGACTCGCTACTTAATAAAATCGAGGTTCCATTCCATCTCCTTAGCCCCGACTGTAGTTCTTATCTTAGCGAGCATGAGATTGAAATTCAGATTACCAGTTATCGTGCGGAAACGTTTTTCAATATGCGGAACTTATTGCGGTTCCAACTAGACGTGTCCGCAAAAAAAAAAAAACAGAAGTGGCTGATTGGTCAAAAGGCTCAAATCTTGTTTCAGCATCTGAATCAGCTAAGCTATGGCTCCGAATTTGGAATGAATATGATGGACCGTTTTCTGGTATAGTAAACAATTTGCGTTTAAGAACAAAAAAAATTGCAAGATCTCTCAAGGACCAAAAAATTATGTTGATACAAAAAAAAATGTAGACAATATAGCGAGTGATCCTTCTCTTTTGTGGAATCCTTCTCTTGTAATATTTCTGAAATTAAGTGGATCGATTATTATAAAAGTGAGTTTTCGCCGCCTGATCCGTCAAGCGAAAGTAAATTTGAAAAAGAGCTTGACAGTATCTTGGATAAATTCCAGCGGTCTACCTTTGCAGTTACTCCTTCTGATGTAAAGTGTGCTTTAAGAAAGATCAAGAAAAAAAATATCCACTGGTTTTGGTCTGGTCTCCGCAAAACATTTTGAAAATTTCAATGATTTGCTTGTGCAGCACCTCTCGCTGTTGTTACAAATGTCAATCTCTTCAGGTATGGTACCACAACAGTTCTTCATTGTCTAGATCACTTCTACTCACAAAAAGGGAAAAAAAGGTCTTGAAGATTGTCAATCATTCCAACCTATAACCGTTTCGTGTACATCGTTCAAAATTTTGAGTCTATTCTTCTCAGTGAAATTTCTCGTAAGCCTTTTGTTCCCCCGCATCAGTTTGGTTTCCAGAAAGAATTAAGTTGGGAGCATGCTCTTTATGCCCTTTTCAATGTTCTAGCTGATGTGGAAGGATCTAGTGATTTCCTTGTTCTTTGAGCACTTTACACAGCTAGAGCATTCGATTCGTGTATATTTGCTCAGATTTTATCAGAAACTATAAAAAGAGGAATTGATCCTTTTGTTATCAAATGTCTCCATTATATATGGTCATCGTAGAGCTAAAATAAAAGGGGGTTTGGATCTTTTCAATATTTTTAAGGGTATCAGACAGTGTGGTTTAATTTCTCCTGCTCTTTCTAATAGCTCAGTTTCTGCTGCTCAATGCTCTATCGAGTGCATATGTATATACGATGGAATCGATGCTTCTTTGTTTACCTACCCTGATGATATTTTGAATCTAAGTCACACTTTTTTGGGAAGTAAGAGAACTTTTTTCAAAACTCCAGCATCAATATAAGGAAATCGGTCTGAATGTTAATGTCGATAAAACTGTGGCAATCGCGATACGACTTGAACTTTCTGAAACGTCTATTCTACTTTCTGATAGCCTTATTTATCTTGGTATGCCCATTGGAAGAAGTATTAAAGAAACTATTAATCTTGGAATTCAAAACATCACTAAAAAAAAAATCGAAACGCCTATGCTTCGATTGCGTCTAATACTACAAATCTTAGTCAGTTTCACCTTTCCAAACTTTACAACAGTCTAACTGTGCCCCATCTTATTGCTATGTCCCACATAATTGAAAACTATATGTGTCTTGAACAGTTTTTAGAAAGAACTAACAAAAATAAACTGAACATTTGGTATATAATTCTATTAATTAAAAAATTGTTGAAAACTCACCAAATCAAGATTTTGCTTCACTATAATTTTATTTTTATTCTTCGATGTTGTAAATATAAAAAAATGTTTGTAATGTAATTCATTTTCATTAAAGAGTGAATGACACAAGCGGCTTTAGACATTTACGGTTAGGCGAAAGGGAAGGGAGCAGCAGTCAAACTCCTGATTATAGTAATTTTTGTTCGTTTTAAGTTTGAATCGAATATTCTGTTTAGTTTTTAATCGTTTTAATATTATTCATTCATTTTATTAGTATTTGTTATCCTTATGGCCAACCGTCTGGGGCTACACGGAAAGCAGGTCGTCCTTGGCTGGGTTGGGATGTCATAAATAAAGATTTAAAGGAAATGGGAACTTCCTGGGAGGGTGTAAAGAGGGAGGCTTTAAATAGATTAGGCTGGAGGAGGATCTTGCGTAGCTATGTTGGCCTCAGGCGGCTTAGTGCTGCAGTGAGTTATTAGTCGTAGTAATAGTAGTATGTTTCTATCATTGTTTATTTTATTTCTGTTCGTTTTGGGTTTCATTTATTCTTTATTAGGAATGTTTTGAGTTTTAATTATTATAGGAATTTGTTTCTATTCGTGTTAAGTTCAATATTGCTCTTTATTTTTCTTTGAAAAACTTCATTTTCAGAAAGTTTTCTTAATCAATTTCTATTCGTTTTTTATTGCCAAGGTTCTGTTACTGGTTAACATAATGAATATTTCTGCGGTTGTACATGTAATCCGGCGTAAGAATTTAAATATAAGATTCTAATTTATTAGATCTAACTGGGTCTTTTAAATTATTTTAACATTCCCCTCAACACTCTCTAAAAGTTTCGACCAAGTGCCATGAACAGTTCCCAGGATATTGCAGATAAGCCCTTTTGAAAACCAAGATGCACAAAGTGTTGTTTTTTTATGGAACTCAACATCCCCCTTAACATTCTCTTAAATTTTTTAAGTTAATGTACTTATCTACAACCGAGATAATAAAGAAGTTTCTGTTTAGTTCAACATCCCCTTTGACGTTTCCTGAAATTTTCAACTTAATTGCAGCTGCGCCCAGTAAGAATTGGATGCATATAGCGTCCGTAAGTTCAATATCTCCCTCAGTAACCTCGGAGTGTTTCAACTTGTTATACGTCCCTAACTACTCTAAAAATGTTGAAGATATGCCTATAAGGATCTGTCATATAGTGTCCTTTGATTTTGCTTAAAATTCTATGAAAGTTCCAATTTAATACCAATAGCTGTCCTGAGATCAATACAGATACGTTCACTTGGAGCTTTAATACAGAAATTGGATGCACTTGTAGCCTTTTGATATAGTACAACATCCCCTCAATTTTCAATGAAACTTACAATTTAATTAAATAAAAAAAAAAAGTTTTTTTAAATGAAAGTAAGGAGCGACATTAAAACTTAAAACGAACAGAAATTACTCCGTATATGAAAGGGGCTTTTCCTCCTCGACACCCCGCTCCTTGCGCTAAAGTTTTTTATTGTTTTAAAAAGTAGAGTTGCGAGAAAGAATCAAACTTTAGCGCAAGGAGCGGGGTGTCGAGGAGGAAAAGCCCCTTTCATATACGGAGTAATTTCTGTTCGTTTTAAGTTTTAATGTCGCTCCTTACTTTCATTTAAAAAAACTTGTTTTTTTTAATTTAATTTCTGAAAGTTTTTGAATTAATGCATGTCTGATTTTGGCTCTCCGTACATAAATTACTAAAATGAAATTTGCATATTAATTCTTTTTTTGGCTAAATGGCTTTCTCTTAGTTTTGATCAGACGATTTTGAGAAATAAGGGGTGGGGAAGAAGGTCTAGTTGCCTTCCAATTTTTCGGTTACTCAAAAAGGCAACTAGATCTTTTAATTTTTAACGAACGTTTTTATTAGTAAAAAAAAACGTAACTTAAGAATTAACTTACGTAACAAACGTACATAACTTACGTAACTTACGTTACGTTTTATCCCAATTCTTTAAGAATGACCCCTGAATCAGAAAGGCCGTAGAATAAATAGTTGAAATTATTTAAAAAAATTTTAGCATAAAGAGCGAAGTATTTATCTCCTCCTAAATACCTCGCTCTTTATGCTAAAGCATTTTTAGAACCCTTCATATGCGTAATAATCTCTGTTCGTTTTAAGTTTTGATGCTTCTCCTTACTTTCAATTGAAAAAACTTTTTCATGTTTATATTTTCATTGTTTTTTTTTTTTATAGTAATGCTAGAAAGTCCTGCGCCCTTTTCATTGAATTTCTCTTCCCCCATGAAATACTCCTCCAAGGAAAGATCCTCCCATATAGCCCCCTCCCCTGAACCCCAAACCCAAAAAATCCCCCTGATAACATCAGTACACTTCCCAGTAACCATTACTGTATGTAAACATTGGTCAAAGTTTGTAACTTGCAGCCCCTCCCCCAGGTACTGTGGGGGGTAAGTCATCCCCAAAGACATAGTTATTATGGTTTTCGACTATGCGGAACAAAATGGCTATCTCAAAATTTTGATCCGTTGACTTTGGGAAAAAATGAGCGTGGGAGGGGGCCTAGGTGCCCTCCAATTTTTTGGTCACTTAAAAAGGGCACTAGAACTTTTCATTTCCGTTAGAATGAGCCCTCTTGCAAAACTCTAGGACCACTTGGTCGATACGATGACCCCTGGGAAAAAAAAAACAAAACAAAAAAAAAACAAATAAACACGCACCCGTGATTTGTCTTCTGGCAAAAAATACGAAATTCCACATTTTTGTAGATTGGACCTTGGAATTTTTTCTATAGGGTTCTCTGATACGCTGAATGCGATGGTGTACTTTTCGTTAAGATCCTATGACTTTTAGGGGGTGTTACCCCCTATTTTCCAAAATAAGGCAAATTTTCTCAGGCTTGTAACTTTTGATGACAAAGACTAAATTTGATGAAACTTATATATTTAAAATCAGCATAAAAATCCGATTCTTTTGATATATCTTTTAGTATCGAAATTCCGTTTTTTAGAGTTTCGTTTACTATTGAGCCGGGTCGCTCCTTACTACAGTTCGTTACCACGAACTGTTTGATAGCCTTAGCCATTCGTGAGATGTTGTAGATAACACCTTTAGACAGCACTATGCCATTTTGAAAAGCAGGGTGCCGTTAGGCTCTTCAGATTTAGTTTAATAGATTTAGTCGTAATTGTAGAAGTTGTAGTTGCATTTACAGTTACAGTCATGAGTTGTCATACTAATCATAGTTTGTCGCGCTGGCAGTTGTAAGTATTTGCAGTCGCAGTTGCAAGTAGCTGCATTAGCAGTCGAGTTGCATTCCATAGTTTAAATTCCTTGACTGGGGCCTGTGGGGGCATGGTGTCCCCAGAGGCATAGCTATTAGGCTTTGTGACTGTTTTGAATGAAATGCCTTTTTGAGATTTCTATCAGTGTTAAAGAGGGCGTATAAAAGGACAAGAGGGGACCTGGTTCACATGCCTTCCTTTTTTCAATATCCCTCTCAACATGCCTTTAAAGCTTCAATCTAATACCCTTAGCCGTTCCTTACATACTGCTGTTGTGTCCAACTCTCCTGCACTAACTCTCCTGTGTTTTCATTTTGTTTGACACCCCCTCAACATTTTCTTTAAGTTTTACCTTAGTACCCTTAGACTTTTTAGATGTTTGGGATCAAACATGCCCCCTCCCCTAATAGCCAACCTTGTATAGAAACAATCGAGCCTCTGTTTTGTAAAGTGGGTGATAAATCAATTATTATTATTATTATTATTATTATTATAACTTACAACACTTACCCAAGGGGCTGTGGGGGTAAATGTCATCCCCGTAGGCATAGTTTTTTTTTACTTTCGACTATTTAAAACAAGACGGATATTTCAAAGCTTTTATCAGATATCTTAGGGGGGAGAGCAGCTAAACTAGGAATGGGAGGGGACTGGTTGCCCTCCGACCATTTTATAACATCCTCCTCTACATGTCCTGGAGGTTTAAACTTAATATCCTTAGCTGTCCTAGAAATATTGCAGATACGCCTTTTTGATAGACTGGATTTTGATAGATCTTTTCATTTAGTTTGATATGCCCCTCAAGATTCCCTTTTAAGTTTCATTTTAGTACGCTTAGCCTTTCTGAATACACCCAGAATCAAACAACTCCCTTTTTCCTGATGAAAATTTTTTGTGTGATTAAGTCACAAAAAATCACTTTTTCACAGTTTTGATCAGTGATGAGGGTAGGAAACACCTAAAAAGGGCAAGGGAGCTGGCTGACCTCCAATAGCACTTCGACATCCTCTGAAATTTTCAACTTAATACCCTCGGCCGGTCCTTAGATACTGGTGGCTCTTTTCCAATAAAAATCCCTATAAGTTAACAACGGACAACTTGCATAACTTACAGCCCTTGTCCCAGGGCTGAATCTTAGAAACTGTTGACTCTTAGAAAGGATACTAGAACTGAAGAAGTCTATGCGACCACCTCTTCCATAAAAAAAACCTTATATGTTAATAAAGGGCAACTTGCATAGCTTACAGCCCTTGAGCCGGTGACTGTGGGATTTTTGTCAATCTAGGAGGCATTTTTATTTGACCTTTGAACTATTTTTGAAGAAAACGGCCATCTCAAAGTTTTTATCAGATTCATTTGGGGGGAAAAGAGCAGAAAAGGGGAGAGGTTCCCTCCGATCAATTTTGACTCTTAAAAGGGCGCTAGAACTTCCGATTTTCAATTGAATGGGCAGCCCTCCGAAGCTTATACGACCGCAACTTCCATGTGAAGTGTCTTTGGGAAAAAAAAATAATAATTCATTCAAGCCTTATGGCTCTTTACTATAGGCAACGCTACAGTGTTATCTAGCGATAAACAAACACCACCATGAAATGGCTTTCTGTTGAGGGAGGATATCCTGTAAAATGAAGAGCAATATTTTTTGCTTTTTTTTATATTTGTAACGTGTCCTCATGCCTACTTGTTTAATGACCACTGTATATCAAAATACGATTAGTCTTTATTTTTTTTTAAACTAGTTTATTACTAATAATATGTGAAAAATGTATTTACTATAAGCGACTTTGAATAGGGAAATTAGGAAAATAAAAACCTCATCACGCAGGCATAATAATAATAATAATAACAGAATAATAATAACAAAAAGAACAAGAGATCCAAGATACTGATGACAATATTTTCCCTTAATATAATCTTCCCTGTTATTTCTAACACCGGACAACAATGCGCAGACTATTAAGTGTTTTTTTTTTTTTTTTTTTTTTTTTTTTTTTTTTTTTTTTTTTTAACCTAAAAGGGATTTATTTTCATCATCATGCAAGTAAACAAGTCGGTCTGCATTTTCATCTGCTATTTCTTCAGGAAATCTCTCGACGTTCCATCGTAAGTAGGCTGAAATTGTTTGACCCATAAGAAATGAAGGCACCTTGTTGACGACGGTTCACTTACTGTAGGCTCGTACCTTATTCCTTTCTCTGCTATTGAGCCTCAAATATTCAAGAATGGCTTAGGAAGAGGTTTTTTGCAGGGACTACTTAACAGTTCTTCTTTTTTCATTCGTCTCAGATTCTAAATTATTTATTTGTCTTTAATTCACAATTATAACTAAAACTATTTTTTAATTTATTATAAATATCCTGTGTTAACTACACACATTTTGATATGCAAAATTTTGAATGATTTGACATCACACCTATAAATCCATTAAGTGCTTTGCGGCAATAGTAGTCTAAAGTCTAGGTTTTTCAGTGACCGTAAATAAAAAAAACGAAGAGGGAATATTTACTAAAAAGAAAACATAGATATAGGCATATAATTAATAAAAATCAAGTTAACAACAAATTTTTAGTAAACAAAGAAACAACAAAGAATGACACTGGCAGCTTACTTATCCGAAGTAACTACTTCTTGGGATAGAACTTGGCATAAAGAAGGTGAAGAAGAAGATTAATGTTAATGGCAGCTTTCCCAAAAAGGTTGATTATTGTGGCACCTTCATACTGTTGCTGCAACAATTCCTAAGAAAAAAAGAAAAAAGGTTTAAAATTAACCTGCATCTAACATACACGACACGCATCATTTAAAAGTAGTAAAAGGATATATGCATACGGTGGGGGAATAAGGGGAGCCCCCTTAGGAAAATATGCACTAAAGTGCTCTTCTTCTTTACTGTGGACATCCTCCCCAGTAAAACTCTTCTAAAGGTTATATCTGGGTGTAGCTATTAGCAAGAGCGGTTAGAGCTTTCATACCTGGCGAAGAGTAGATCCTTCTAAATATCGATAGCATGATAGAAATATTTTTTGACTAATTTTATTGCATGACTACAATTTATTTGATCACAATACTTATGCGTAATTATGGTGAACAAACCATTGCTACGACTGGAAATTGCTATGAACCGGCCTCTTTTGTCTCCTTTTTTAATATAATTAGAAAAATAATTACCGATTCTATAGTATTTTTGCCCTTCTGTAATGAAGGGGAATATAATAATATTGCAATTAGGTTATTGTCGATCAAGTAACCTTTTGAATGACCGTTTATAGCATAATTAAACTTCTTTTCTTTGCGTAGAATCCCTTCACGGGAGAATATTTTATGCAAACCCAAGTATCAATTTTGTTTTACAACCTGTTGCAAAAAGTTATATTTTGTAAATGAATTTTGTGCTAATAGCTTTTGATCGGAATTTACTGATTGTATTCAACATTTTGGATATTTTGGGTCGACAAAAGCCGTCCAAATGTCAAAAAACATGGGAATCATAGAATCAAATCGGCTAATTAAGTTAAGTAGAAGTGTTTTCATGAAATATCACAATTTAGTATTTGCTAAAACACTCAGTTTACAACGCATGAGCCTCAGATATAAGACTTCCATTTGTATTATGATTACAAAAGTTGTGACATATATCAATTTTTGGGCAAGTCAAAACCATAGCATTTGAAAACTGTCCATACATTTAATATGCAAAACTGAACGCTTCCAGTATAGAAGCTAGGCCCTACGGGATTAATTCTTTTACATCAAATTCGTCATAGTACTAAGCCACCTAGTCGCAACAAACCGAAAAAAACTCGTCTCTCTACCCACTCTATTCAATTAAGAAACAAATAAAACCCTTTCACATACTGTCCAATGGTCCACGTAGCGCAGATACGGATCTCCTGATTCTCTGCCTTTGACCGGGAGACCCATACTGGGCCAATAATCCGACGCTTCCTGTGTCCCCCCTCCCACCTTCATTTGAAGGTTGGTAGACTCTGGCTGAACTTAACAGAGTCACACAACACACCGTCATTCCGAGCCAAATAATCAGCAACACCAGAGCTCAAACCCCTACTCTAGAGGACACAGGACTTCAAGTTTAACGCGCTAACTACAAGGCTAGCATTCACAAAAAAAACTTTAAATGCTCATTTGTTCAACATGACCTTCTACAATGTTGTCAATTAATTCTAGGAATCTGGCAGCTTATCAATTAAAAATCCTTTATAGGTGGATTATTAGAAACTGATTATTTAACTTAAAATCTACAATCACCAGCTTGAAGAGCATCGATTTGGTTTTCAATAAGAACAAATGAAGAAAGGATTATATTCAAAGAGCCCTTAGACATTAAATATCTTGAAATTAATTCATGATGAGCAAGAATAACTGTTTATAAATAGATAGTTCGAAATCTTGGGAAAGTAAACTTCTAGAGAACGTAATTATGTGTCGTGCCCACAGAAGACCAAGTATATCCAACGGCATAAGAGTGAAAACTTAATTCAAGTTGAATGCTACATAAACTTCTTGATATTGCAGGGAAATGTAATTTCTCTTATGCTGTTCTCCAAACACATAGGAATAAAGGGCGATGAAAAGAAGATGAGCCAGCTAAGGAGGGAGCTTCTTAATTGATTTACAGGCCTTGACCTTTCAACGTATATCTAATAAGGATGCTGGAGAGTAGCTATTAGAGATAAAAGTGAGATGCATATACAACATACCTGGGAAAACAAAACAGGATGTTACAAAACCATGGAAACTACATTCAGCACTAGACACTTATTCTTTGGTGTGTGAATATAGGCCAATATATAAATATATATATATATATATATATATATATATATATATATATATATATATATATATATATATATATATATATATATATATATATATATATATATATATATATATATATATATATATATATATATATATATATATATATATATATATATATATTTATATATATATATATATATATATTTATATATATATATATATATATATATATATATATTTATATATATATATATATATATAAATATATATATATATATATATATATATATATATATATATTTATATATATATTTATATATATATATATATATATATATATATATATATATATATATATATATATATATATATATATATATATATATATATATATATATAATATAGGCCAAATGGGAATTCTCAGCATTAGCACCACTGACATTGCAACACTACCCAGTAGAATTATTCACAACAAGATTAGATTTAGACATAATTAAAATTGAATAGGAATAGGATTTAACTGAAAGGTCCAAGTTTCTTTGTATCCAAGGTGAAATTTTCTGAAAGTGTGCAGAATCTTTAGATTTCAGAAACTTTCCTGTAGTATAAAATACTTTGGGCTGTGTTATCATCCGGAAAACAGGATAGTTGAAATACTGCTTAAAAGAATACCCCTTGTGGCCTTTTACGAAAGTGGATTGTTTATTTTTTGACTCAATGTACAGCAAAAATTTAAAAGCCAAAAAAAAACAGCTAAGATTTTTATTTCGGTATTTGGTATTTAATTTTTATAATTTGGCGAGGTAATCGCAAGATGGTACTGTTTTTCATTCTTTTTTTTTTCTCGAAGAAAAACTCGATTTTCAATTCTTATCAGCATTTCATATGCTGTGATTCCAAGATATACAATTACTACAGTTATCTGAGAACTCGAAAAGAGCAACAATATTCTTGGAGGGAATGAAGTTTGTCAGAATTCCTCTTCAAGTGTACCAACGCTTTGAAACATACAACAAAGCACATTAGAAACTAAACCATCATAAATTAACTTAGGAAAAAACTTGAATTTTTTTCAGTCAAGAATTAAAATATTAACACTTAAAAACATTTATGCTGAAGACCGGGCTTTCAAATTACTAGTATTGGAAGTCAGTTTTTTTTTCAAATGAAAGTAAGGAGTAGCTTTAAATCTTAAAACGAACAGAAATTATTCCGTATATGAGGGAGCTACCAATTCCTCGACCCTAGCTCTTTTCGCTTAAGTCTTAAAGTTCTTAAAAAATATTTCGCATTCAAACTCAACAGCTCTTGTGTTTAAGGAGTTGTTCTTAAAAAATTTACATTTTACGTAGAGAAGCTAAAGTCTTAATCTTTTGGGTAGAAAGCGAGAGAAGAGGAAGGGGTAATCCCTCCCTACAACGGAATAATTTATGTTTGTTTTAAGTTTTAATGTTTCTCCTTATTTTCAGCCAAAGAACTTTTTTTAATTAAATTTTTACTATTTTTCCCATCATACCGGGAAATCCCCCCGTCCGAATAAAATTTCCCCTACAGAATACACATTGAAAACTTTCCTCCCCACGAAGATAGGAGCTTGAAACCCTACACAGTATGGTTCTCTGATAAGCTGAATCTGATGGTGCAATTTTCATAAAGATCACTTGAATTTTTGGGGGTCTTTTCCCCTTTTCTCAAAATCAATCCAATATTTCACACCGAGTCCCTCCTTATTTACATACAGTTCATTACCATGAACTGTTTGATTAGTGTAGTCTAGTTCATTTCCGCTCGCCATTGACAGTAAATTCAGAGATACTAGAAAAAATACTATCTAGTCCGAACACGAGGTTTTCGCTGAAAGCATGAATTTTTTTTCAGCAAGGAAGGAGGAAGGCTGCTACTAACAATATCTAACACTTTTTAAGATAAATATCTTCTTTTTTACATCTATAACACGACAACCATTTTCTTGTTAGACAAAAGTCAATACATATAACCACGTTTCCTATTTCATTGGATCTCCGTAATCTAGCAGGAGAAGAAACTAGCAGCAAATATAAATGCAGGAAACGTTTGTATTTGCTTCAACGAAATTAGAACTATTGCATTTATTTTTAACAATACGCACAAAAATAAATCAGTCTGATAAATATAATCAGACTTGAATATTAAGATACACCCAAAATCAAATCCCTTAAATAGAACTTCCATTGTCAATTTTCTATTCTTTGATAGGAACAAAATTTCCTTTTCTACACAAAATGAAGATGTCAAACAAGCTTTCAGAATTAGGTAATTTTTAACTGAGAAATAAAAAATTGCAATAATAGATGACAAATTTCAAAGGAGTAAGAATGAGATCAATGTCCATCAAAACATTGATGGACTGACGGTAACAAAACTGTTCTTGCCAGAAAGGACCGCTTAATTTTTCTCATACATATTGCAAATAGAAAGCTATCATAACATGAGCGTCTTCAGAAAATTCTTCACTGGAGGAAGGAGGAGAGGAGGGTAGACAGCAAAATCAATTCACGATGAAGGGTAAAGGCTTAAAAAAACATGTTTACTTGCCAGATGAACTGACATAAGCGCATAAAATATATACGGGTTCAAGGGAGCATCATAGAAACCATAAGGACGAAAGAGAGGTGAGGGGCAGCCCTCCTCCATACATGGTATATTCAACCTATTTAAATTAACATCCGTCAAACTGAACTGACTATCATTCCCATAAATGTGAACCTTCTATATCCAATTCCAATATTTTTATTTTTATAATTATAAACTGAACAATTTTGCATATGTTGCAATTGTAAAAATCTTTCAATAAAAATAAATTCTTCTTTTTATTCGTAAGCTATCATAATAAATCTATTTATAAATCAAAGTAAACTCTTCCTTTTATTTGTAAGCTTAACATCTAATTTCATAGGAATTAGGACAAGAGGTTATTTCCTATCAAACAGTTCGTGGTAACGAACTGTAGTAAGGAGAGATCCGGCTCAATAATAACCGAAACTCTAAAAGATGGAATTTTGATACCAACAGTTACATCAAAAGAATTATATTCGGTAAAATTCTAGTTAATTGACTATTGAATTCTGGTTATTGTCATTTAGGCAAA
The DNA here is from genome assembly GCF_032884065.1 of Artemia franciscana. Taxonomy (NCBI): domain Eukaryota; kingdom Metazoa; phylum Arthropoda; class Branchiopoda; order Anostraca; family Artemiidae; genus Artemia; species Artemia franciscana. The sequence continues at coordinate 48,010,089 of NC_088869.1, forward strand.
TTTCAGAGGAGTGGAGATGGGTACTTTAAAATACCTTCCCGGGACATACTTTAGCCTGTAGACCCATCCCTGAAATTTGCCAACATGACAGGTCTATACTTATTGAAATTTTGACAAAACAACTTTTCCCTTAATTTTTAGTTACTAGTTGCTGGTAAAATTCTAGTTAATTGACTCCTTGCTATCTCAGAAAGGGTTTAGGTTAGGAAAATGAAACTTTCAGGGATGAATCTACAGACTAAAGTATGTCCCAGGAACGTATTTTTGAAGCAACTACCTCCACTCCTTCTCCCTCTAGGGGGTCCTGACCTTTGACGACCTTTAAAAATATCCGTGTTACAAAAGTGAAACCTTGCAAAACAGATCTTCTGCTTAATTGAAGCACAACAAAATTGTTTTCAGCTTCATAACTTTGCTCAATTCCATTTTATAAGGTTTTAAAGATATGCAAATACATTTCCTAAATTTTGGAAAAAAAAAACATTGATATGGCTCAAATTTCTACTCAAATAACAGGAATTGGATTTTAAGAACTAAAGGCAGAGAACAAAGCAACTGGTAACTGAAAATTAAGGTAAAATGTTGTTTTGTCAAAATTTCAATAGGTATAGACATGTCATTTAGGCAAATTTCAGGGCCCTCTAGAGGGAGAAGGAGTGGAGATGGGTACTTTAAAATACCTTCCCGGGACATACTTTAGCCTGTAGACCCATCCCTGAAAGTTTCATTTTCCTAACCTAAACCCTTTCCGAGATAGCAAGAAGTCAATTAACTAGAATTTTACCTTATATTTTTATAATGATTCTAAACATATAAATTTCATCAAGTTTAATTTTACCCATCAAAAGTTAAGAGCCTGATAAAACTTGCCTTATTTTAGAAAAAAGGGAGAAAAACCACTAAGTCATAAAATGTGGAATTTTGTATTTTTTGCCAGTATTTTTGTATTTGTTTTTTTTTTTTTTTGTATTTTTTATCACGGATGCGTGTTTTTTTTTTCAGGGGTGATCGTTTCAACCCAGTGGTCCTAGCATGTCGCGAGAAGGCTCATTCTAACGGAAATTAAAAGTTCTTGTACCCTTTTTAAGTGACCCAAAAAATTGGAGGGCACCTAGGCCCTCTCCCACGCTTATTTTTTTCCAAAGTCACTGGACTATAATTTTGAGATAGCCATTTTGTTCAGCATAGTCGAAAAATGTAATAATTATGTCTTTTGGGACAACTCAATCCCCAAAGTCTCCAGGATAGGGGCTTCAAGTTACAAACTTAAACCATTGTTTACATATAGTAATGGTTATTGGGAATGTGTAAGGACGTTTTAAGGGAGACTTTTTCACGTTAAGGGGGAAGGGGGTTACGTGGTACGATCTTTCCAAGGAGGAATTTATCATATGGGAAGAAAATTTCCAAGAAGGAGGCACAGAATTAAAAAAAAAATAAAATGAGAAAAAAAAGAAAGTTTTTTTAGCTGGAAGTGAGGAGCAGCATTAGAACCAAAAACAAACATAAATTATTACGTATATAAGGGTGTTCGTCTCCTCCACAATACCTCACTCTTTAGGCTGAAGTATTTTGAGTAATTTCATCTATTTATTCTATGGCCTTTGTGATTCAGGGGTCATTCTTACAGAATTGGGACAAAATTCAAGCTTTAGTGTAGAGAGCGAGGTATTGAGGACGGGGCGAACCCCTCAGATACATAATAAAAATATAGAAATATGGAAGTTCGTTATGTAAGTTAATTGGTAAGTTATGTATATTTATTACTAATAAAAACTTTCTTAAAAATGACAAAATGTTCTAGTTCCCTTTTTAAGTGACCCCAGATATGCAACTAGGCCTCCTCCCCCACCCATTTTTTTTTATCAAAATTGTCCGATCAAAACTATGAGAAAGCCATTTAGCCAAAAAAAAAAAAAATTGTTTTAATTATTCATGTGCGGTGAGCCATAAATCAAAACATGTATTAGTTAAAAAATGCTCAGAAATTAAATAAAAAAAACAAGATTTTTTTAACTGCAAGTAACGAGCGACATTAAAACTTAAAACGAACAGAAATTATTTCGTATATGAAAGGGGTTGGCCCTTCCTCAACGCCACGCTCTTTACGCTAAAGTTTGACTCTTTCTCACAACTCTACTTTATAAAACAATAAAAAAAAACTTTTGCGTAAAGAGTGAGGCGTTGAGGAGGGGACAACCCCTTTCATATACGGAATAATTTTTTTTCGTTTTAAGTTTTAATGTCCTTACTTACAGTTAGAAAAACTTGTTGTTTTTTTTTTATTTAATTGCCAATAAGAACTGAATTTACGTGGCTTAAACAAGCAACCTCAATAAGAATCAATCAGGTAAAAAAAAAATCATCAACTAGTAGCCAACATGCAAACAAGTTTTGTAGTAATAGGGCTTCAGTAGCAATGCGAAAGACCAATTTGTGAACATAATGTTTTTGTACACAACGCTACCTGAATATCCAACTCAATTTCTTCAACATTCACTCCAAGATAAATGGCAGAGATTTTGAACTTCCCTGGTTCTTTTTCCAAAGGTTTGATTTCGAAAATAACTGACTTGACGTGCAGAGGCTCCAAGCCTTTAATTTCAATAAGTACACCCTTTTCTATGAGTTTTGTTGCTGTGTATTTAATAGAACGGTGGCTCTTCAGTGTCATCTGAAAAACCCCTCTCTTTTTCTTAACTGGTGGCGCTAAACCGCTCAAACATGTCTAGAAAAAAAAAATATTATATAATACTGTTGCAACAACTTTGTGGGAGTGCAACAGATCAAGAAGATTTTTTTCAGGCGTATAAAGAAAATGCTCGGATATAATAGCCACTACCAACATACCAAATGGGCTGCAGCCTAGGAGCACCTTAGGGCTTACTCTAAGTTTTCTTGAAATATTTTTTGCCATAGAACTAAAATGTTTCTTAACGTTGCACTACCACAACAATTACTTCATTAAAAAGAAACTCACACTTTAAGTAAATTAACCAAGACACTTTATTTGAGACCTATTACTAGAATTACTAGATATGAGGAGTACCAATGTGAAGTTGTACGAATCAAGTAAAAAAGTCTTTGGGTTCGTTATACCTTCTCTTCGATATTTGTAACAAGGAAGCCGTTTAGAATATTTCCTCGTGTTGATGCCTTCGTAAAATATTCACTGGCACTAAAACATTAGCTTTAATTCCCCCGCCTTAAAAAAAAAACACCAAATAGCCGGCCCGACTCTTACAGGAATAAGCATCTCACAGGAATGTAGCCCAGAATTCGCTCGTACTTTTGATGCAATCAATGCACTTCAAGATGATTCTGAACAGCAAGAGGGCTCTTGAATGGTATGCCGAGTGAAAGTTAGCACACCCTGGCAAGCTGCCAAAATCTTACAATTTTAAATTGCTTAAATTTTCTCGATTACGAGAGTATTTTCTTAAATCTTATGTCAAACTATGACAATTGAGTTTGACATTTTATTAAAACATGAATGTCAAAAACTTCTAGCATACTCCACTACCTTCAAAGGATTTAGCCAATAAGCTTTCGATAATTTTTTCGCACAAGCATACTCTGTTTCGAGAAATTTCCGCATTCCCTTCTAGTGGATAAATTTGTGTGTTTTTAAGAATTTAAATTAGCTTTAAATGAGTATTTTTTTTTCTTTTACCTTTGCTTTTTGGAACGAGTTGACGAGATTTGCACTATTAATGTTCCATGTGAGCAGTACTTACTAGAAACGGTATTTGTTCCATGAACTCAGGGTAAAGTGAAGGAATCTCAACAAGAAACAATTCTCAACACTCAATTAAACATGGTTTCAATTAATTTTCAATTTACAAAGTTTCTATATTATATTTACAGTATTACTATAATGGAAAATGTTACTTAATTTGGACATTTTTAGTTTGGAGACTAGGAGCCCTTTTCATCCATTTGGAGATTAGGAATAGTACCTATACATTATTGGGCTGTAATTCGGTAGTGCGTCAAGAACTTGGTAGAAGCATAAATTTTGAATCCCTCTTCCTTATAGGTGTATATCGAAAAGTAAATGATTCCGTGAAATATAAGAAGGACTAAGAAGCAATTAATTTGACCTTCCATGACGCTTATAAATCAAAATTAAAGTCTGGAAAATATATGTGGATTATTAGGCAAAGCTTTGCTTGTTGTTCCATATTTCTACAGTCTAGTTTTATTTGTAAAATCTTATTAGCATTTGAAGAAAATGTATACATCAAGATTCGGGCATAGTACCCCCAAAAGTGAAGTATTTCAAAATTTATGGATGTTCATAACTCGAGGGCCAGTAGATCTATAATACCTATTTATTAAATCTAAATTGCAGTAAGCTTTTCTTTATTGGTCATGGACAACGTTTATTTACCCAGGGCTTGTCATAAAAAAGAAAAATCTAAATACGAAAATGTAAGAAGACATTCTCATACAAAGATGTGCTTTTGCTTACCTGCAGATACTGATTATAATAAGAGGCTTGGTCCTTTATGCTCTTCGTTTTAACATCTAATCTTTCTTTGGCAATTCTCAATCTCTCAAGTTCAATGAGACGGGATCTTCTTTGCTTTCCATATCCCAGTATATCTCTCCCAAGCGATTCTAGAATAGCTGCAAAGCCATTTTCTTTGGAAACCTTTCCCACCACTTCAAGCTTTTTCAAATTTCGGTATATACGCTCTTTGAGCTTGTCAAGCGGCAAGCTACAAAAACAAAAACCAATTAAGAGAAGAAAGAGAATACAGTAATACGACTTTGCATGGGAATCAAAAGGAGCCCAAATTTAGGTTAGGCTTTTCAGCAAAGGGACATGGGCAGCCTGGTTTTCAAGAAATGACAGGATTTAAAAAAACGGTTAACAAAAAGAACTTTGTGATTACAGGAGAACATTGTAGGTCTAACGGTTTTGACACAATTTGCCATATGCTTAGATAATGCCTGCACACAAGGAGGAACTTTCAAGCTTTTTTTTAGTATTTTTGAATAGAAAAGCCTAAAAAGTTATTTTTCAAAATCTAAGAGGGGGGGGGGATGAAATTGCCAATTTTAGTTTTTTAATTGTCTAATGCTTATGCTTCTAAACAGGAGCGTCATTTCAAAAGAATGTAGGGAAGGGGGGCAAACTGTATTTTTTCAAATCTAGGGGGAGGGAGATATGATAGGATAGATATGATTGCCCTGCTATTTATTTTATTTTTTTTAACGGCATAAAACGAGTAGAATAACTGCACGTTCCACATACAGTTCCAATGAACACAGCCGAGGAATGGCTTGTTCTCCTTTAAAGCTGAGAATGTTTACAAATATCTGTTATAATATAAAGATGCCTTTAAAATTGGATAAGAATCGGTTTGCACCTTTCGCAAGATGACATCCCTGGTCATAATAAAAAAAAGAAGACAGAATAAGAAATGCCATAGGACAAAGCTAAAAAACAAAGGCTTCATGGCACAATATTTCCTCCCCCAGACATGATCAGTGTATTAGCGTACTATATCAGCATAGTTGGTATAGTTGCATTGACATATGGTTTTACTATTGCTAATACTACTATTTTTTTTTTTACATTTATTTAGGGTGGGTTAGCGTTTCACAAAAACAAAATATGAGTGCTTTATCAACAAAAATAAAATGCACTTAACGGAAGGCAAAAAGATAGATTTATCACTTTCATGAACACTGCTCACTTTGACCGAACCGTTCTCAGTTTGGTTAGGTGATGAGAGTGCAACCATTCGGAGTATTCATTTGAATGCCTGTCTAACAAAGAAATCTTGCTTATAAACAATGCGCAACAATAAAGCATAATAAGTTTAAATTTT
>NC_088869.1:48016031-48051453 GCF_032884065.1 Artemia franciscana
TAAAAAAGGGCACTAGAACTTTTCATTTCCGTTAGAATGAGCCCTCTTGCGACATTCTAGGACCACTTGTTCGATACGATGACCCCTGGGGAAAAGAAAAAAAAAAAAACAAAAAAAAAAAAAAAAAATAAACACGCACCCGTGATTTGTCTTCTGGCAAAAAATACAAAATTCCACATTTTTGTAGATAGGAGCTTGAAACTTCTACAGTAGGGTTCTCTGATACGCTGAATCTGATGGTGTCATTTTCGCTAAGATCCTACGACTTTTAGGGGGTGTTTCCCCCTATTTTCCTAAATAGGGCAAATTTTCTCAGGCTCGTAACTTTTGATGGGTAAGACTAAACTTGATGAAACTTATATATTTAAAATCAGCATTAAAATGCGATTCTTTTGATGTAGCTATTGATATCAAAATTCAATTTTTCAGAGTTTTGATGACTATTGAGCCGGGTCGCTCCTTACTACAGTTCGTTACCACGAACTGTTTGATGACACATGATTTTTCCAACTGAAAGTAAAAAATAACATCAAAACTTAAAACGAACATAAATTATTACGTATATCATTTAAAGATTTTTTCTTTCATTCATTCTAGTTATTTGAGAATCAACTTTTGACTTTCATTTTCATCAAAACAGTTTCGACCTCTTTGGCTGTTCTGTTAGTAAGCCTTGCAAAATTAGTTCCGCAAACATCGCTAATTCAAGCTACGTGGAAGAATCTTACCATGGAGAAATTTCTCGTTGGGAAGAGAATTTTTCATGGAGGAGGAGCTGTTTTTCCCAAAATTATTTCAAAAAACGATCAGCAATTAAATAAAGCCAAGTTTTTTCAATTGAAAGTAAAAAGCTACATTAAAACTTAAAACGAACAGACATTATTACGTATATGAGAGGGGTTGCTTCTCCTCAATAGCTCGCTCTTACACTAAACATTCTTTTATAACTTTTAAAAGAGGTTACTATTCCAACTGAACAGCCTTTGTGATTTAGCACAAAAAAAAAAAAAATTCCCTATTGTCTCTACTTTGTATTTGTTTCTTAAACAACTGGAACAAAAATCAAACTTAGACTATTATAAGGTTATTATTAGTTAAAAAAAGTAAAATTAATATGCAAATTTTGTTTTAATTATTCCATATACGGTGAAATAAATTCAAAACCCTGTATTAATTCAAAGATATTCATAAGTTAAATGAAAAAACAAGTTTTTTTTCCTGACAGTAAGGTACAACGTTAAAACCTAAAAGGAACAGAAATTATTCCGTATATGAAAAGGGTTGTCAACTCTTTGACATTTTTAGTTGCCAGGATTAAAGCCAGGATAGGTCAATATTCTATTTTGTGAGCCATATTTTGTAACTCTTTGGCATTTGTAGTTGCCAGGATAGGTCAATATTTTATTTTGTGAGCCATATGTTATAACTCTTTGACATTTGTAGTTGCCAAGATTAATGCCAGGATAGGTCAATATATTTATTTTGTGAGCCATCTGTTGTAACTGTTTGACATTTGTAGTTACAGTACACTTTAAGTAGTTAGGCTTTGACAGTAGTTTATGTTATAGTAATTAAGTAAGAGTTGATTTATTATCATTATTAATGTTTTTTAGCCTCTTTGAAGGGACAAAAGAGGTTGGGAAAAGAAAACTTCCTTGTTTTTGACATGTTTTTTTTTCTGGTAAAGGACAGACCTACGAAATTATTCAGATAACCATTTATTCTAGAATTCTGACTGCTGAAAATTCTGTTGGTTTTAGATTAAATATATTCATAATTACTTAGCTTAATCATAGCTTTGCCCACATTTTTGATTAGTTTAAATTTAACGCTTAGGAGAACAGTATTGAACAACACTTGGCTATCTTCCATCAATATTTTTGCTTGTATGACGCAAAAAACATATGAGGGCATTGATTTTGGTTTCTGTTTATTGCCCAGATCAAGTACTGTATGTTGTGCCGCTGTTCAAATAATCCGGTAGCAAAGTAGCAATGCTACTTGACAGTTTTCAAATTTGTTGGCAGATTTTGTCTGAAAATACCATTTTTACGTATAAAAACAATGTTTATACCCCGTCGTGCAAAAAGTGGGTAGCAAAGTAGCAATGCTACTTTGCAGTTTTCATGGCCCACTAAAATTTGTTGCAAGATTTTGTCTGAAAATACCATTTTTTACATATAAAAATAATTTTTGTTAAAAGAAAAGCTGTCAAACCACAAGTTGTGTTCCGCCACGAAAAAGGTGGGGTGGCATAGTAGTAATGCTACTTGACAGTTTTCATGGCCTACTAAAATTTTTTGGCAGATTTTATCTGAAAACACCAGTGCTTCCACTATTCCCGAATTTTTTAGGATTTCCCAAGAAATCTGCCTTCTCGAAAAAAAAGTTGGCTCCTCAAAAATTTCCTTTCGTTCACTACTGCCACCCCTAGGGATTTATAATAAGTGACAATCCATCCCTAGTAACTCTTAATCTGAGTTAATTTGACACAAGTTTTTTACTTCTTTCTCAAGTTTTTGTTTCAATTATTTACTACACATCAAAAACCAGAAATAGATCATTGAATTAATAACCTTTCTTCCTATGCTAGTAAAAGCAGAATGTTTATAAGATTATACCATTTCATCAAAGATTCTCTTGTGACTCCTGGTAAAGAATTTTATTTGAACAGGTTTACGTTCAGTGTAATTCTAACCCAGGGTTACCATGGCTGACACTTTCGTGCCACTTTGGCTCTTTTTTTTAAGTGGCGCTTGTCGGGAAACGTGACACTTTTTAACAAAAGTAGGATTTTTTTCAAAAAAGCGCTTTTTTACCAAAAAGAAATTTTTTCAAAAAAAAGAAAATAAATAAATAAAAAACGGAAGGAAAACTTTGAATGCAGAAGCATCGATGTTCTTTTTCTTTCATTTTTCCGTCTCTGTTTTCAGATTCGGAAACGCTATATTGCTTTGTTTATGCTCCTTCATATTAACCATAACCCTTATGCTTCATCATTATCACATTAATCATAAATAACAGCCACTTTGGAAACCTGTAGGTTAATTGTCACCAAAAAAGGATTGGACGCACTTCCTCCTTTTAGTTGTTTCCTGGTCACGAAGTTTTGAGTGTAATAAGTCATAATTTCCTTAAGTTTTGTCTCTCATATACCTCAGTAGAAGGATATCCTAAAGTTTTGCCAAATAAATCATTTGAAATATTTAATATCTGATCCACTATTAGATGTATTTATCATAGGGTCATCAATAGCTGCGATCTATGATCGTGGCACTCTGTTCAGTATTATCAGAGAAGAAAAGGTTCAAGTACCCGGACGAACTGCAATAATCCATTGACTCCATTTTGTGGAGAACTGGATGAAAAGCCCTCAGTGTAGATGAGTATTACTGTCCCTTTTTTCCTTTTTCTCAAGAGAAAAAGAAAACGGAAGGCTTTTTCTCTTATCTTTTTTCGTTTCTTTTTTGCGCTATGAGCAAAGACACTTCAGAAAAAAGAAAGAGAAAAAAGTACTCTGTGGGACGAATTCTTGTTTTATACAGTAAGTACCATTTGCGCTTTAGAGGGATTTAAGTGGGGGGGGGGGGCTTGAAAGTTGACTAGAGTGGAAGTGTTGCACAAAGCGGAGAATCAGCACTACCTAAGTAAAATCAATATTACTTTTTTGTAGTTGATAGATGGAATTAAAGCCAATTTTTCATGTTTGAAATTTAAAGACGAGGAAAACCGCGCAAAGGTGATCCCAAGCGGATTGACAAAGATTTTAAATTCGAAAAGCTTGTTGGTACCAAGTTGGTAAATTCGAAAGCATTGCAAGTGGCAAATTTTTGGAAAATGACACTTTTTATACAAAAGTAACATCATTTTGCCTCCCAAAGTGGCACCAAAAAAACCAGCTGAGTGGCAACCCTGTTCTGACTATCGATGCAAAGAGGGTTATTTTAGAAAGTTGAACCGTGAGTTTAAATTTTGTTTTCTTTTGCTATTTTTTTGAATTTTCAAAGGTCTGAAAACATATGAGATTTAGCCAGGATTGAAAACAATATTCAAAGATGAAAAAGGGAAAGCATAGTACCTATGCAGAGAGGGGGAAGGGAATTTCGTGATAAATTTGGAGATATTTTTATTATCGAGCTATAAATTATATGAACATGCCACTTGAGACCTTTTTTATACTCTTTTAGAATATAACCGTCGTTTTGTTCAAAGATTAAATGGACCCTTTAAGATGATACCACTTTCTCTTATTTTCTGCAATTTAGTTTTGAGTCTGATTTTCTTTTTTCTAAGGTTTTAGGCAAATTATATTAATCTCATAGATTAAAGAAAACATAAGAGATTTAGCTAGGATTGAAAACAATATTTTCATATTTAGAAGGACCTCGTAACTCAGATCTCTTATTTTAAATCTCAACCGGATCAAGCGTAATTGGGGGGGGGGGGCGGAAATCTTAGAAAATACTTAAAGCGGTGAGATCAGGATGAAACTGGATAGGAAGAATAAAAACCTGTCTAAGATACGTGACTGACATAACCGGACCGGATCTGCTCTCTTTGGTGGAATTGGAGGGGGGGTAATTTCGAAAATTGAGGTATTTTTAACTTACGAAAGGGTGACCAGATCTTAATGAAATTTGATATTTAGAAGGATCTTGTGCTTTAAAGTTCTTATTTTAAATTCCGACCAGGTCCTGTGACGTTGGGGGGAGTTGGAGGGGGAAACTGGAATTCTTGGAAAACGTGAAAATTGGGGTATTTTTATCTTACGAATATATGTTCGGATATTAATGAAATTTGATTTTTAGAAAGATTTCATGTCTCAGAGCTCTTATTTCAAATCCCGACCAGATCGTTTGACATTGGGGGGAGTTGGAGGGGGAAATCTTGGAAAAACACTTGGAGTGTAGGAATCGGGATGAAGCTTGGTGGATAGAATAAACAAATGTCCCTGATACATGATTGACAGAATCGTACTGGATTCGCTCTCTTTGGGGGAGTAGGGGGAGGGGTTCAGTGATTTGGCGAGTTTGGTGCTTCTGGACGTGCTAGGACGGTGAAAATTGATAGGCGTGTCTGGGAGCTGCACAATTTGACTTGATAAAGTCGTTTTCCCAGATTCGACCATCTGGGGGGCTAAAGGGAGAGGAAAAATTAGAAAAATTTGGTATTTATAACTTACGAGTGGGTGATCGGATCTTAATGAATTTTGATATTTAGAAGGACATCGTGACTCAGAGCTCTTATTTTAAATCCTGACCGGCATTAAGCCTCTTATTTTCTTTTTAAAATCAATCTATTGATTCATAGAATTTTGTTAGAGCTCCTACCATATGATATCTTGGCTCTTAGCTCTTCTCGCCTCGTCACAAGTGCCATATGAGCTCTTGGCAGTAGGGAAAAATTTCCCTACTGTTCCTAAGTAGTGTTTGTTTGCACTTACCATGCATGCACTTATTCCCCACCCCTGCGTTAATCATTGGCTATCAAGCAATAAACGATGTCGGATGTGTCACGTGACAATGAAACCCTATGATTCAACCGTAGAATTTTACTGTTTTGTCCATAGGATTTCGATTCAGACCTCTATGCAGTGTTTCTAAAATAACTAAAATTTCGACACTCTTAAGAATCTATTTTTCATATTCTATACTCGAGTTAAGTTTTTTCAATAATTTTATAAGTTTTCAGATGTGGTATGACATAGCTGACAACACTGGTTTGCATCTTTAAATAAGAGTTTTAGGGTCTATTCCAAAAATTGGAATAGGTTTAATATTCAATCCCACTCATATAATAAGCTTTTGAAAAACGCTATTGCTTTTATGCTATAAATAATTGACACTTAATGCTATAACCTCTTTTGTTTTAGAGTTACTTTTGATTTACAATCAACTCAAAATCTATTATAACCAAATTTTCACCAGTTTTACAGACCTAAAGCGTTAAGTACAGGTCTCCCCCACAGTCAAAAGTATAACGTCTTTTCAACAATCGACGGTTTAAAAGGCGTTTTATATATTTTTTGCTAATCTTCAACATTTTTGAAAATTTCATAAAATATATGCCATATTTCCACGACCTTGCTGCATAGTTCTTTTGAAGGAGGATAAGAATTATTCTTCAATAATTTTATTAGGTTCTTAAAAGTTTCCTCTAGGCTTCTCATACAAGCCTAGATACTCATGAAAACGCCCAAAGGTTTTTTGGGGTTAGGATGCTCATCCATAGACCAGAAGCTATCGTCAACGCAAAAGTACTGTATACACTGTTATTTCATTTAAAAATTCAATGCATGAAAACGATGGATTTTCGCGAAAGAAAAGACAAAATTTTAGAGATCAGACCGGGCATAAGTCGAATCCTCTAAGTTAACAATCTTAAACCAAACAGACTACATTGAATGAAGAAATCCAGCACAAAAAGAAACGGAAAAGGCCATTAATATGAGTTGTGCAACCCTCATTTAACTCCCCAAAACAATTAGTAGCATTGGCTCTTCAATGAATACGCAATATATTTTCAATTGAAATTATTCTGTACCCGATGGTCAATATATTTGAAAGAATGAACTATTTTAGTTATTTTATAATTATTATTACTTCGCCATTAGTAAGCATATAGATACAGTAAACCCTCGCGTTGGGGTTTTTGGACAAGCAAGATCGCCTTTCCTACTTTTATCAGGTTCACTCTATATATAAAAAAGTCCTAGCTACATTTTTTAAGTTTAGCATTAATCCGCAAATATAAAATGGCGGGCCCAGAAATACGTCTGTCGAAATTGTTTTTGAAACATAACCACAAAATTACTTTTCCTCCATGGCATCCCCTTCTTAAAAGGTGATGCTTAAAGTTGAAAGTATACAATAGTTGTTCGTGTATAGTAAGTGCTCTTCATTAATCGTTTTGATAAACATAGTTATGTATTTATTTTAATTTTCTCTATCTTGTACTCCGTCCCTATGAACTATCCCTAGCTCTAAGAACAACAAGCTGTTTGCAAGAATACAAAGAAACAATATTTTATTGATTAAATTTATATTAAAATATAAAATAAAAAAATATTCTTGTATGTTGAGTCAGGAAGAGGTTCTTTGGCAGGAGCAGAGGCCACATAATTGCACAGCTTCAATGAGCAGTAAATTCGTTAGGTGAAGGATGAGCAAAAAATTGAAGCAAAATTGAGTAAAAAATTTTTGAGGGTTCTATTTTTTTAGTAAAATATAAAAAGGGGAGGAAAAAAAAATATACGCGAATTTTACTGAGACTCTATTTAACTTGAGGTTTAGAACCCTTGTTTTTTTTATTTAAACTTTAAAATTATAAGAAACCAGTTCTGCTGCACTGTCTTTTTATGTAAAAATAAGCGTCTATACACAAAAAGACGAATGCAACAGAGAACAGGCTTATACAGAGTTCCGAAATTTACTGCCCAGCTACTTCATTATCTAGAAAAGAAAAGGAAAGTCAATCATTTGCAGACAATAGACAATATGTTTTTCCGAACTAAAAAATTTATAAAAGGATAAATTTTGAAGATTGGCTAAATACATTACAAGAGCGAAAACCTCAAGATGGTTGCGATGTCTGGTCAAGACCTTTTTTCTTCACATGTAATTATGCTTGCTATTAACACATCCTTTTAGACTTTCCTGGAACATTTTGTAATATAGGAAAAGCAAAGATACAAATGTGTTCCTTAAAACTGAATTAGTCAATACAAGATAAATGCTAAATGTGAAAATGAGCACTACCTAAGGAGGGGCGGGGGTAGCATGGATTAGTTTTTGGTGGAAAAGAGATTTTCTGGGCAAAAACTTTCATGGGTAGATAAGGTGTGATTTAAAAAATTTACATTTTCTAAGAGCCCCACGGAGATAAAACCATCGAAAAAGTGATGAAGAACTAATATATTATACAATATATATATATATATATATATATATATATATATATATATATATATATATATATATATATATATATATATATATAATACATATATATATAAAAGAATTGAGTCTTTCGATTTTGCGACAATGTATACTAATTTATCACTTAATGTAGTGTTAGATAATTTAAAAACTGTTATCAAGAAATCTTTCCTCTTATCTAGTAAAAGGTTCTTAAAAATAGACACTTATAATAAAAAAGCTATATGGACAAATTGCTTTAATACCACAGTTGACTTGAGATGTTACAGCTTGGATATGATTTTTGAGTTATTAGAATTTGTTTTATACAATACTTATATAAGATTTGGTGGTGATTTGTACAAGCAAATCGTGGGAATTCCCATGGGGGGGGGGAATGCCAGCCCATTTATAGCTGACTTATTTTTAAGTCAACTAGAATATAAATATATGATGGATAAGAATAATCCAAATAATTTAAAACATGTTTTGTCAAATAATAAAAGATATTTAGATGATATTTTGGTCTTAAATTGTAAGGATTTCATTGATATTTCTAAAAATATATATCCATCAGAGCTTACTCTTGAACTTAGTCATGGCGCTGGTCATGAAGATCATTTCTTAGATTTAAATGTTAATATTTGTGATAATAATAAATTAAGTTTCAAAATGTCTAATAAAACGGATGATTTTGATTTTGAAGTGATTAGTTTCCCATTCCCTGAAAGTAATATACACTCAAATATCACATATTCTGCATTTTTCTCACAGTTGCTTCGTTATGCAAGGATTTGTAGTCATTATATTGATTTTAAAAATAGATGTAAAATCTTAAGCCAAAAATTGATACCAAGAGGTTTTTCTGCAAATAAATTAACATGGCAATTTAAAAAATTTAGTTTTCATTATAACGAACTTTTAAATAAATACCAAAAGAATTATCTGGAAATACTTAAAGAAAATTTCAACTAATTTCGGAGGTTTTAGTGACCCTCAGTTTTCAGATGAGGGTCACATTTTTGTCAGTGGTGCCACTTTAGACACGGATAATAAATAAGTCAACATAAGCATTAAATCCAACAACACTTTTCATTGGTAAAAATTCAAACACCAAAAAACTTGATTCCAAAATAGAACTGCAACTTCAAAAGGAATCTGCGGCTTCTTAAGCTCTTTAGTAGCACGTGTTTCTACCTTATCTTTCATTTTTTATCTTTTTCTTTAACTTGGTGTCTAGTGCTCTCAAAACTTTCATAGCTGTCAATGAAGGTCTTTTCATAAATAATTGAATACATCAATTTTCATTATTCTTTTTAAGAGATATACTTGTCTAAGTTTCCATACAAACCAATAAAACAATCAGAGTGCATTTTGAATATCGTTGAAAAAAAAAAGAAAAACAAGAGCGAAGAGCTCATATGGCACTTGTGACGAGGCGAGAAGAGCTAAGAGCCAAGAGATCATATGGTATGAGCTCTAACAAAATTCTATGAATCAAAAGATTGATTTAGAAAGGAAAATAAGAACCTTAATGCCGGTCAGGATTTGAAATAAGAGCTCTGAGTCACAATGTCCTTCTAAATATCAAAATTCATTAAGATCCGATCACCCACTCGTAAGTTATAAATACCTAATTTTTTCTAATTTTTCCTCTCCCTTTAGACCCCCAGATGGTCGAATCTGAAAAAACGACTTTATCAAGTCAAATTGTGCAGCTCCCTGACACGCCTATCAATTTTCATCGCCCTAGCACGTCCAGAAGCACCAAACTCACCAAATCACTGAACCCTTACCCCCAACTCCCCCAAAGAGAGCGAATCCAGTACGATTCTTCAATCACGTATCAAGGACACTTGTTTATTCTATCCACCAAGCTTCATCCCGATTCCTAAACTCCAAGGGTTTTTCCAAGATTTCCCCCTCCAACTCCCCCCAATGTCAAACAATCTGGTAGGGATTTGAAATAAGAGCTCTGAGACATGAATTCTTTCTAAAAATCAAATTTCATTAAGATCCGATCATCTATTCGTAAGATAAAAATACCCCAATTTTCACGTTTTCCAAGAATTCCGGTTTCCCCTCCAACTCCCCCCAACATCACAGGATCTGGTTGGAATTTAAAATAAGAGCTTTAAAGCACAATATCCTTCTAAATATCAAATTTCATTAAGATCTGGTCACCCTTTCGTAAGTTACAAATATCTCAATTTTCAAAATTACCCCCCCCCCCCTCCAATTCCACCAAAAAGAGCAGATCCGGTCCAGTTATGTCAGTCACGTATCTTAGACAGGTTTTTATTCTTCCCATCCACTTTCATCCTGATCTCACCGCTTTAAGTATTTTCTAAGATTTCCGTTCCCCCTAACTGCCCCCCCCCCCCAATTACGCTTGATCCGGTTGCGATTTAAAATAAGAGATCTGAGTTACGAGGTCCTTCTAAATATGAAGTTTCATGAAGATCCGATCACTCCTTCGTAAGTTAAAAATACGTCATTTTTTCTTATTTTTCAGAATTAACCCCCCCCCCCCCAATAGATCGGATCCGTTCCAATTATGTAAATCACGTATGTAAGACTTCTACTTATTTTTTCCACCAAGTTTTATCCCGATCCCTCCAATTTAAGCGTTTTCCATGATTTTAGGTTCCCCCACCACAAACTTCCCCCAACGTAACCAGATCCAGTCAGGATTTAAAATAAGAGCTTTGAGACACGATATCCTTCTAAATATCAAATTTCATTGAGATCCGATAACCCGTTCGTAAGTTAAATATACCTCATTTTTTCTAATTTTTCAGAATTAACCCCTCCCCCAACTACCCCAAAGAGAGCGGATCCGTTCCGTTTATGATGGAAAAAATATGTCCCTGTCTTGACAGATTTTAATAAGCATTGGTTTTATTGTTTCTATAATAGAAAGAAGTTCCAAAGAAAATATTTATCTCTCAATATGTTTCCGTGTATTACTGGCAATTAACTAAAAAAAAAATTCATAAAATAATTTTTTTACGGAAAAGTAAGGAACTCCATTAAACCAAAAATGAGCAAAGATAGAACTGAATAATCTACCAAGTGTAAAACTACCACAAATCAGCATCAATAAATAAACGAAACCCAAAACGAACAGAAATTACAATAAATAACCGAGTCAAACTCAAGACGAGCTGAATATAACATGATTAGGGGTTCACAACCCTTATGCCTACTCAAGGCCTAAACATAATTTGCACTTAACAGAAAAAAAATTAAATGTTTCCACTTTAATGACTTTAATAAATAAAACATTATTAAGATTTTAAAGAATAAATATGAGCATATGTATATTAAACTGACACTGTACATTCATCTGTATTTTTTTCAGTAGAGTGCAAATAATGTCCTAGCCTTGAGAAGGCATAGGGGTTGTGAGCCTCGAGCATGAGGGTACGCACGAGAACTCATGAGGGTTGTTTGACTCGGTCACTAATTGTAATTTCTGCTCGTTTTGGATTTCCTTTATTTATTGATGCTGATTTGCGATAGTATTACGCTTGGTAAATGATTTGATTTTAATTTTTTAATTTTTGGTTTAATGGAGCTCTACTTTCCTTGAAAAACGTATTTTCTGGAAAAGTTCTTTTTATTAATTGTCAGTAATAAACGGAAATATATTGGGAGAAAAACGTTTTCTTTGCATCTTTCTTATATAGAAATAATAAGACCGATGCTTATTAAAGTTTGTTAAGTGCGGGATAAGACAGATGCTTATTAAAGTTTGTTAAGTGCGGGACAATTTTTTCAATAAAAATATAAAAAAAGCCATTTCCAAAATCATCGTCGGTGTCCAGTAATTGCACTAGCTCAACTAGAGTAAAAATAAAATAGTTCCTATATTTGTTGGGGAAAAAAACTGGGGTTTCGAATAGACAAGGAAATAAATTAAAAAGTAAATTTTTTGATTAGATCACTGAGGGGGATAAACCCAAGGTACCAAATCAGGAAAATACAGGGAAGAAGCAAAGCTTTTGTTCTATTCTCTGCATAAAGATGCGAAAAGGTTTTTTTTTCAAATTTCAAGGGTAATTTTTGCTTGAGAAAAACCAAAATACCAATCTAAAGGTATTTTTCCACATCTATGGGGGTGTTTTTACACCCTTCCCATTCATGCGTCTGTATAGAACATGGTAAAGAAGCAAAATAGCTACTCTTTACACTGATAAATAGTTTTGTAATTCTAGTAATTTGTTGGTTGATTTAGCTGTTTTCTTCAATAATCTAGTGATTTATGTGCTGAATCAATAATTTTTCTAGAAACTAGTGATTTTTTTTTCACAGGGCGGCAACCCCAAAAGAGCCTTCTATGGGAGGTTCTAGGTGTTTATCCCCCCCTCTCTTTGAAAACAGGATTCTCCTAATTTGAGGAAATTTTTTCAGACGTTTTTATTAACATAAGCACAATACAATATAATACAAAATCAAAACAAAAATAATCCTTGGAAAAATGAACGGCTGGATATCAGTTATGCCAGTCCTTCGTACCAATTCAAACAAAACGAGGGTGTTGCAAAAATAGTAACAGAGAAAGAAAAGTTAATAGCAAAGAAAGACAAATAAATAAAATGTATTCATATGGTCCAGAATCTGAGATATGTCACCAGAATCTATCAATCAAAACCTAATTTAAATAGTCGATAGAAACAAAGCATTTTGAAATATTTGGTTTTTCACTTATTTATTTCAGAATCACCGGTCAAGTCGATATTCACCGTTTTCGGACGTTTAGGACAATATATATATATATATATATATATATATATATATATATATATATATATATATATATATATATATATATATATATATATATATATATACATATATATATATATATATATATAAATCAGACCATAGCCCCATGGTTGCCAAGATCCATCTAAAGGTAATGACACAGAAAAACAATAAACCGACAATACACAAACACTTCAACGTTGAGAAACTGAACGACAAGGAAACAACATGAATGTTCCTGCTAGAACTTTTAAATAGATTTGAAACTCTGCAATCGAAATTAGAACCAGATAATGATGTTGAAAATATGTGGGAGAAACTGAAAAGCCAGCACAGAGAAGTTGCAGAGGAGAAATTAGGCTATTAGAAGAAAAAGAAAGAAAGATGAATCTCCAAAGGAACCTGGAAACTGTCGGCTTCAGACGCATCTGAATTGATTGTTCTGCAAGAATCATGTAGAAAAATAGACAAAAAAGTAAAGAAAAGTGCCAAGGCCGACAAGAGGCGATTTATTGAACACAAAGCAGCTTTGATGGAAGAAGCAGCAAAGAAGGGAGATTCGAAAACAGTCTATAGATTAACCAATGAGATGATTGGGGAATTTTTCATGGAGGAGGAGCTGTTTTTCCCAAAATTATTTCAAAAAACGATCAGCAATTAAATAAAGCCAAGTTTTTTCAATTGAAAGTAAAAAGCTACATTAACACTTAAAACGAACAGATATTATTGCGTATATGAGAGGGGTTGCTTCTCCTCAATAGCTCGCCCTTACACTAAACATTATTTTATAACTTTTAAAAGAGGTTACTATTCCAATTGAACAGCCTTTGTGATTTAGCACTCACTCTTAAACAACTGGAACAAAAATCAAACTTAGACTATTATAAGGTTATTATTAGCTAAAAAAAAAGTAAAATTAATATGCAAATTTTGTTTTAATTATTCATGTACGGTGAAATAAATTCAAAACCTGTATTAATTCAAAGATATTCATAAGTTAAATGAAAAAACAAGTTTTTTTTCCTGACAGTAAGGTACAACGTTAAAACCTAAAAGGAACAGAAATTATTCCGTATATGAAAAGGGTTGTCCGCTCTTTAACGCCCCGTTCTTTATGCTAAAGTTTTATATTGTTTTAAAAAGTAGAATTGTGAAAAAGAGTCAAAGTTTAGTGTAAAGAGAAGGGCGTTAAGTAGCGGATAGTCCTTTTCATTTATGGAATAGTTTCTAGTTTTAATATCGCTCCGTACTTTCAGTATTTTTTTTTAAAACTTAATCTTTAAAAGAAACTGCGCATAAGCAATAGGTCTCATCTCAGCAAACTTAACTTTCTATGATTCGCTTTATATGAAATTTTAAGGGGGAACCCATGGACATCATAATTCTCACTAATCCTACCCCCTTTATCCCCTCCAGGGTCCGAGGTTACTCTCACATTTTTTTTATTTTTTGTTTGTTTCTTCGAATTATTTATTTCATATCTTTCAAAGACACTATGTATAAACAATTAGTTTCATACTAATAAACTTAGCTCCCTATGCATTGGTTAGTGTTTGTTTTTGAAATGTCATGATTCTCCATGCCCGACCTTCCTTGCGTCCCCTCTCCTCTTCGGGGGTCCTTAGCCTAGTTGCCTTCCAATTTTTCGGTTACTTAAAAAGGCAATTAGAATTTTAATTTTTAACGAACGTCTTTATTAGTAAAAAATATGTATAACTTACAAATTAACTTACGTAACGACCTTCTATATTCGTATATTTTTGTGATGTATATGAGGGGGTTTGTCCCCTCGTTGATACCTCACTCTTTACACTAAAGCTTTAATTTTGTCCCAATTCTTTAAGATTGACCCCTAAATCACAAAGGCTGTAGAAAAAATTGTTGAAATTACTAAAAATACTTTAGCGTAAAGAGCGAGCTACTTAGGAAGAGATGGAACCCCCCCCCCCCATATGCGTAATAATCTCTGTTCGTTTTAAAATTTTAATGCTGGTCCTTACTTTCAGTTGAAAAAACTTTTTCATATTTATTTTTTCATTGTTTTTTTTTTTTAATAATACTTCAAAAACCTGTGCCCCCTTCATTGGAATTTCTCTTCTCCCATGACAAACTCCTCCAAGGGAAAATCCTCCCACTTAGCCCTTCCCCCCCCCAACAAAAAAAAATCATCCTGAAAAGGTCTGTACACTTCCAAATAATCATTACTGTATGTAAACGCTGGTCAAAGTTTGTAACTTAAAGCCCCTCCCCTGGGGACTGTGGGGAGAAAGTCGTCCCCAAAGACATGGTTGTTATGTTTTTCGACTATGCTGAACAAAATGGCTATCTCAAAATTTTGATCCGTTGACTTTGGGAAAAATAAGCTTGGGAGGGGGCCTAGGTGCCTTCCAATTTTTAGGTCACTTACAAAGGGCATTAGAACTTTTAATTTCCGTTAGAATGAGCCCTATTGCCACATTCTAGGACCACTTGGTCGATAAGATCACTCCTGGGGAAAAAAACAAACTAACAAATAAACACGCACCCGTGATCGGTCTTCTGGCAAAAAATACAAAGTTCCACATTTTTGTAGATAAGAGCTTGAAACTTCTACAGTAGGGTTCTCTGATACGCTGAATGCGATGGTGTGATTTTCGTTAAGATCGTATGACTTTTAGAGGGTGCTCCTATTTTCCAAAACAAGGCAAATTTTCTCAGGATCGTAACTTTTGATGAGTAAGAAATTGACGACTAAATTTGATGACACTTATATATTTAAAATCAAACAGTGCCCCTTTGGTTACTCTTCAAAAGCGAGTGTAGACAAAGCTCTAACAAAAGACAGTAAATTCACCACTCATCGATCTATCCAGCTTCTACTTCCCCCACCCCACACCAAAAATAAGGAAGAAGACCATAGCTGCCCTAAGAAGGGGAATGGGTAAGGACAGCCAGTCGAAAACCCATTAACTATAATAATAATAACATGGATGATTCCAATAATTATTTTTAGACTTCTGGATTTTTTTTTATTCTGACTAGTTTCTAATAAGATTTGAAAATAGGAAAAATATTGTAACTACATAACAAATCTAAACACACATAAATATGATTACTCACTGGAAAATATACTATCTAGAATTTGTTGATTGGTACTCCATTAGCAGGCATGATGGTCCAAGTCAAGTTGTACTTTTCCGAGTATGGAGAATGAACTACATCTCCGGTTGGAGTCGCGATGATTTTCGGTTTCTCTGGAGCAGCCCGTTCTGCCATTATATAGGTTTCTTCTCCGTACGTAGAAATTCCCACCGAGTTTCTTGCGGAGAAGCGGAACGAATAGTCGGTCTTTGATTCTAGATTTTTTAGAATGTACGGAGATCCTTGAAAAAAAGACACTATTAAGGATATCGTAATTTATAGGTGCAACCTTAAATAGACACACTGATCCATAATTTTATAGATAAATCAAACTAGCAAACTCTATTTAAGACTATTTGCTGGGTGGATACCCTGGGGGGGGGGCCTACCTCTTCAAACCATTGTTTTCTGGACTTTCTGCAATGTAGAATAAAAGCAACCTTTTAACTTGGCCCGTTTATCCTGATTCAGTCCTTTTATAAAGCAGTTATGATGGTAGTGACTGTTATATTTGGAAAACGTCATCGAAAAGTATGTCTATCTTTCAGTTAGCAAGTTAATCAATTATGACAATTTTACTAGCAATTAAATAAAAAAACTAGTTTTTTTTAACTGAAAGTAAGGAGCGGCATTAAAACTTAAAACGAACAGAAATTACTCCGTATATGAAATGGGTTGTCCCCTCCGCAGTCCCTCGCTCTTTACGCTAAAGTTTGACTCTTTGCCACAATTCTACTTTTTAAAACAATTAAAAACTTTAGCGTAAAGAGCGTGGGACTGCGGAGGGGACAACCCATTTCATATACGGAGTAACTTCTGTTCGTTTTAAGTTTTAATGTCGCTCCTTACTTTCAGTTAAAAAAAAACTAGTTTTTTTTATTTAATTTCTGAGCGTTTTTGAATTAATGCATGTTTGATTTTGGCTCTCCGCACATAAATTATTGAAATGAAATTAGTATATTAATTTTTTTTGGCTAAATGGCTTTCTCTTAGTTTTGATCAGACGATTTTGAGAAATAAGGGGTGGGGAAGGAGGCCTAGCTGCCCTCCAATTTTTCGGTTACTTTAAAAGGCTACTAGAACTTTTAATATTCAACGAACGTTTTTATTAGTAAAAAATATACGTAACTTAAGAATTAACTTACGTAACAAACTTTTATATTCTTATATTTTTATTATGTGTACGAGGGGGTTTGTACCCTCGTTAATACCTCGCTCTTTACACTAAATCGTAAGTTTTGTCCCAATTCTTTAAGAATGACCCCTGAATCAAAAAGGCCGTAGAATAAATAGTTGAAATCACTAAAAATATTTTAGCATAAAGAGCGAGGTATTTATCTCCTCCTAAATACCTCGCTCTTTATGCTAAAGTATTTTTAGAACCCCTCATATGCGTAATAATCTCTGTTCGTTTTAAATTTCAATGCTATTCCTTACTTTCATTTGAAAAAACGTTTTCATGTTTATTTTTTCATTGTTTTTTTTTATAGTAATGCTAGAAAATCCTGCGCCCTTTTCATTGAATTTTTCTTCCCCCGTGACATATTCCTCAAAGGAAAGATCCTCCCACAAAGCCCTCTCCCATCAACCCCACCCCCAAACCAAAAAATCCCCATGAAAACGTCTGTACACTTCCCAATAACCATTACTATATGTAAACACTGGTCAAAGTTTGTAACTTGCAGCCCCTCCCTCAGGGATTGTGGGGGAGTAAGTCATTCCCAAAGACATGGTTATTATGGTTTTCGACTCTGTTGAACAAAATGGCTATCTTAAAATTTTAATCTGTTGACTTTTGGAAAAAAATGAGCATGGGAGGGGGCCTATTTGCCCTCCAATTTTTTGGTCACTTAAAAAGGGCACTAGAACTTCTCATTTCCGTTAGAATGAGCCCTCTCGCGACATCCTAGGACCACTTGGTCGATAAGATGACCCCTGGGAAAAAAACAAACAAATAAATAAACACGCACCCGTGATTTGTCTTCTGGCAAAAAATACAAAATTCCACATTTTTTAGATAGGAGCTTGAAATTTTTGCTATAGAGTTCTCTGATATACCGAATGCGATAGTGTGATTTTCATTAAGATTCTGTGACTTTTAATGGATGTTTCCCCCTTTTTTCCAAAATAGGGCAAATTTTCTCAAGCTCGTAACTTTTGATGACAAAGACTAAATTAATTGAAACTTAATATTTAGAATCAGCGTAAAAATTTGAATCTTTTGATGTATCTTTTAGCATCAAAATTCCGTTTTTTAGAGTTTCGTTTACTATTGAGCCGGGTCGCCCCTTACTACAGTTCCTTACCACGAAGTGTTTGAAAAGAAAATAATTCGGTATTTCGGGGCTTCTGACATTATTACTCCTTTGCGGAAGTTCGGCTCAAAATTGAAAAAGGATTATATTTTTTTCTCTGGGCCCCTTCCACCTCTTAGTTCGTTTATTTTCCCGTTAGTTTTCACCTGTTTTCGCTTTATAGTTGTGTTATCTCTTAGCAGTTCTTTCGTTAGTTGAGTTATGGTTGTGGTATACATGTTTTATCGCTCGTATAGTTGTGTTATTTTCAAATTATACTCCATAATAGAGAGGCTCCGAACACCCAGCATTGCATATTAAGCTCTTAATTTGACATTTTTTTCTAACGTGACCAGATTCGTCCTGCGCCCTTTTCATTGAATTTTTTTCCCCCATGGCATATTTCTCCAAGAAAAGATCCTCCCACATAGCCCCCTCCCTCAACCCTACCCCCAAAACCAAAAAAATCCCCCTGAAAACGTCTGTACACTTTCCAATAACCATTATTATATGTAAACACTGGTTGAAGCTTGTAACTTGCAACCCCTCCCCCAGGGGCTGTGGGGGAGCAAGTCATCCCCAAAAATCATAGTTATTATGATTTTCGACTATGCTAAACAAAATGGCTATCTCAAAATTTTGATCCGTTGACTTTGGGAAAAAATGAGCGTGGGAGGGGGCCTAGATGCCCTCCAATTTTTTTGGTCACTTAAAAAGGGCACTAGAACTTTTCATTTCCGTTAGAATGAGCCCTCTTGCGACATTCTAGGACCACTTGGTCGATACGATGACCCCTGGAAAAAAAAAAAAAAAAAACAAAAACAAAAAAAAAAAAAAACAAATAAACACGCACCCGTGATTTGTCTTCGGGCAAAAAATGCAAAATTCCACATTTTTGTAGATAGGAGCTTGAAACTTCTATAGTAGGGTTCTCTGATACGCTGAATCTGATGGTGTCATTTTCGTTAAGATCCTACGACTTTTAGGGGGTGTTTCCCCCTATTTTCCTAAATAAGGCAAATTTTCTCAGGCTCGTAACTTTTGATGGCTAAGACTAAACTTGATGAAACTTATATATTTAAAATCAGCATTAAAATGCGATTCTTTTGATGTACCTATTGATATCAAAATTCAATTTTTTAGAGTTTTGGTTACTATTGAGCCGGATCGCTCCTTACTACAGTTCGTTACCACGAACTGTTTGATGACTGAGTAATGTAGGCAGACAGAAGATCAACTGGTAAAATTATTTAGTCGATTAATTATTTAGATGGAGCTGCCTCTTTTATGAACAAGCAAAATTTACCAATCCTGCTCCAGATACCACCTATTTTATTGAAGGCCTTTTTTCAAAGGAATGATTCCACAGAAGTTCTCAAATCGCCTGTTATTTTTGAATTTTTCTTCGTTTTTAAGAATGATAAGAGTTTGTCACCATAGCAAGTTCTGTGGAGCTGTCAAGATAGAGCGGTTTTAGGCTTTACAAGAGCTAAGAGCTCATATGGCACTTGTGACGAGGCATGAAGAGCTAAGAGCCAAGATATCATATGGTATGAGCTGTAACACAATTCTATGAATCAATAGATTGATTTAAAAGTAAAGTAAGAGGCTTAATGCCAGTCAGGATTTAAAATAAGAGCTCTGAGTCACGATGTCCTTATAAATATCAAAATTCATTAAGATCTGATCACCCACTCATATGTTATAAATACCTAATTTTTCCTCTCCCTTTAGCCCCCCAGATGGTCGAATCTGGGAAAACGACTTTGTCAAGTCAATTTGTGCAGCTCCGACACGCCTACCAATTTGCATCGTCCTAACACGTCCAGAAGCACCAAACTCGTCAAATCACTGAACCCCTCCCCCCAAATCCCCCAAAGAGAATGAATCCAGTACGGTTCCGGATCAAGGACATTTGCTTATTCCATCCACGAAGCTTCATCCCGATTCCTCCACTCAAAGTGTTTTCCAATATTTCCCCCTCCAACCCCCCCCCCCCCAATGTCAAAAGATTAGGTCAGGATTTGAAATAAGAGCTATGAGGCATGAATTCCTTCTAAATATCAAATTTCATTAAGAATTGATCACCTATTCGTAAGATAAAAATACCCCAATTTTCACGTTTTCCAAGAATTCCAGTTTCCCCCTCCAATCCCCCCAATGTCACAGGATCTGGTTGGAATTTACAATTAGAGTTTTAAAGCCCAAGATCCTTCTAAATATCAAATTTCAT
Source organism: Artemia franciscana (assembly GCF_032884065.1). Classification (NCBI taxonomy): domain Eukaryota; kingdom Metazoa; phylum Arthropoda; class Branchiopoda; order Anostraca; family Artemiidae; genus Artemia; species Artemia franciscana. The sequence continues at coordinate 48,036,365 of NC_088869.1, forward strand.
TAAGATCTGGTCACCCTTTCGTAAGTTACAAATATCTCAATTTTCAAAATTACCCCCCCCCCCCCAACTCCAAAGAGAGGAGATCAGGTCCGGTTATGTCAGTCACGTATCTTAGACAGGTTTTTATTCTTCCCATCCAGTTTCATCCTGATCTCACCGCTTTAAGTATTTAAAAGATTTCTGGTACCCCCCAACTGCCCCCCCCCCCAATTACGCTGGATCCGGTTGAGATTTAAAATAAGAGTTCTGAGTTATGTGGTTCTTCTAAATATGAAATTTCATTAAGATCCGATCACTCCTTCGTAAGTTGAAAATACGTCATTTTTCTAATTTTTCAGAATTAACACCCCCCCCCCCAAATAGAGCAGATCCGTTCCAATTATGTAAATCGCGTATCTAAGACTTCTGCTTATTTTCCTCACCAAGTTTCATCCCGATCCCTCCAATCTAAGCGTTTTTCACCATTTTAGGTTCCCCCACCCAAAACTCCCCTCAATGTCACCAGATCCGGTCGCAACTTAAGCTTCAGAAAAAAAAAATTCCAGTCCCAATAGGTCATTTTTAGTTTTGTCCAACATAATTCTAGATATACATGTTTTACTTTACTTAGATAATATACGAGTTTTATTTGATAGGCACATAAAGGTTTGTGCCATCAGAAATTTGAATATGCCAACAATGAATTTTTTTATTTACTAAACCAAATGCAGCAAGTTTTACGCAAATTATCACACTAAACATTATAACATTTAAAAGATTAGGTTTTCTATGATTCAGAGGCACATCCCTTGAAGCAACCAATAAGTAGAGCTTTTTAATTCTTTGTGAAAAGCTTCAGAAAAAAAAACTTCCAGTCCCAATTTGTCATTTTTAGTTTTGTCCAACATAATTCTAGATATAAATGTTTTAATTTACTTAGATAATATACGAGTTTTATTTGCTAGGCACATAAAGGTTTGTGCCATCAGAAATTTGAATATGCCAACAATGAATTATTTTTATTTACTAAACCAAATGCAGCACGTTTTACGCAGATTATCACACTAAACATTATAACATTTAAAAGATTAGGTTTTCTATGATTCAGAGGCACATCCCTTGAAGCAACCAATAAGTAGAGCTTTTTAATTCTTTGTGAAAATCTTCAGAAAAAAAAAACTTCCAGTCCCAATAGGTCATTTTTAGTTTTGTCCAACATAATTCTAGATATACATGTTTTACTTTACTTAGATAAAGGTTTGTGCCATCAGAAATTTGAATATGCTAACAATGAATTTTTTTATTTACTAAACCAAATGCAGCAAGTTTTACGCAGATTATCACACTAAACATTATAACATTTAAAAGATTAGGTTTTCTATGATTCAGAGGCACATCCCTTGAAGCAACCAATAAGTAGAACTTTGAAAAGCTTCAGAAAAAAAAACTTCCAGTCCCAATAGGTCATTTTTAGTTTTGTCCAACATAATTCTAGATATACATGTTTTACTTTATTTAGATAATATACGAGTTTTATTTGCTAGGCACATAAAGGTTTGTGCCATCAGAAATTTGATTATGCCAACAATGAATTTTTTTATTTCCTAAACTTTTTATTTTAATTCTTTGTGAAAATCTTCAAAAAAAAAAACTTCCAGTCCCAATAGGTCATTTTTAGTTTTGTCCAACATAATTCTAGATATACATGTTTTACTTTACTAAGATAATATACGAGTTTTATTTGCTAGGCAAATAAAGGTTTGTGCCATCAGAAATTTGAATATGCCAACAATGAATTTTTTTATTTACTAAACCAAATGCAGCAAGTTTTACGCAGATTATCACACTAAACATTATAACATTTAAAAGATTAGGTTTTCTATGATTCAGAGGCACATCCCTTGAAGCAACCAATAAATAGCCTAGAGTTTTTTAAATCTTTGTGAAAAGCTTCAGAAAAAAACTTCCAATCCCAATAGGTCATTTTTAGTTTTGTCCAACATAATTCTAGATATATATGTTTTACTTTACTTAGATAATATACGAGTTTTATTTGCTAGGCACATAAAGGTTTGTGCCATCAGAAATTTGAGTATGCCAACAATGAATTTTTTTATTTACTAAACCAAATGCAGCAAGTTTTACGCAGATTATCACACTAAACATTATAACATTTAAAAGATTAGGTTTCCTATGATTCAGAGGCACGTCCCTTGAAGCAACCAATAAATAGAGCGTTTTAATTCTTTGTGAAAAGCTTCAGAAAAAAAACAACTTCCAGTCCCAAAAGGTCATTTTTAGTTTTGTCCAACTTAATTCTTGATATACATGTTTTACTTTACTTAGATAATATACGAGTTTTATTTGCTAGGCACATAAAGGTTTGTGCCATCAGAAATTTGAATATGCCAACAATGAATTTTTTTATTTACTAAACCAAATGCAGCAAGTTTTACGCAAATTATCACACTAAACATTATAACATTTAAAAGATTAGGTTTTCTATGATTCAGAGGCACATCCCTTGAAGCAACCAATAAGTAGAGCTTTTTAATTCTTTGTGAAAAGCTTCAGAAAAAAAAACTTCCAGTCCCAATAGGTCATTATTAGTTTTGTCCAACATAATTCTAGATATAAATGTTTTAATTTACTTAGATAATATACGAGTTTTATTTGCTAGGCACATAAAGGTTTGTGCCATCAGAAATTTGAATATGCCAACAATGAATTATTTTTATTTACTAAACCAAATGCAGCAAGTTTTACGCAGATTATCACACTAAACATTATAACATTTAAAAGATTAGGTTTTCTATGATTCAGAGGCACATCCCTTGAAGCAACCAATAAGTAGAGCTTTTTAATTCTTTGTGAAAAGCTTCAGAAAAAAAACAACTTCCAGTCCCAAAAGGTCATTTTTAGTTTTGTCCAACACAATTCTAGATATACATGTTTTACTTTACTTAGATAATATACGAGTTTTATTTGCTAGGCACATAAAGGTTTGTGCCATCAGAAATTTGAATATGCCAACAATGAATTTTTTTATTTACTAAACCAAATGCAGCAAGTTTTACGCAAATTATCACACTAAACATTATCACATTTAAAAGATTAGGTTTTCTATGATTCAGAGGCACATCCCTTGAAGCAACCAATAAGTAGAGCTTTTTAATTCTTTGTGAAAAGCTTCAGAAAAAAAAACTTCCAGTCCCAATAGGTCATTTTTAGTTTTGTCCAACATAATTCTAGATATACATGTTTTACTTTACTTAGATAATATACGATTTTTATTTGCTAGGCACCTAAAGGTTTGTTCCATCAGAAATTTGAATATGCCAACAATGAATTTTTTTATTTACTAAACCAAATGCAGCAAGTTTTACGCAGATTATCACACTAAACATTATAACATTTAAAAGATTAGGTTTTCTATGATTCAGAGGCACATCCCTTGAAGCAACCAATAAATAGAGCTTTTTAATTCTTTATGAAAAGCTTCAGAAAAAAAAAAACTTCCAGTCCCAATAGGTCATTTTTAGTTTTGTCCAACATAATTCTAGATATACATGTTTTACTTTACTTAGATAATATACGATTTTTATTTGCTAGGCACATAAAGGTTTGTGCCATCAGAAATTTGAGTATGCCAACAATGAATTTTTTTATTTACTAAACCAAATGCAGCAAATTTTACGCAGATTATCACACTAAACATTATAACATTTAAAAGATTAGGTTTTCTATGATTCAGAGGCACGTCCCTTGAAGCAACCAATAAATAGAGCGTTTTAATTCTTTGTGAAAAGCTTCAGAAAAAAAAAACTTCCAGTCCCAATAGGTCATTTTTAGTTTTGTCCAACATGATTCTAGATATACATGTTTTACTTTACTTAGATAATATACGAGTTTTATTTGCTAGGCACATAAAGGTTTGTGCCATCAGAAATTTGAATATGTCAACAATGAATTGTTTTATTTACTAAACCAAATGCAGCAAGTTTTACGCAAATTATCACACTAAACATTATAACATTTAAAAGATTAGGTTTTCTATGATTCAGAGGCACATCCCTTGAAGCAACCAATAAGTAGAGCGTTTTAATTCTTTGTGAAAAGCTTCAGAAAAAAAAAACTTCCAGTCCCAAAAGGTCATTTTTAGTTTTGTCCAACATAATTCTAGATATACATGTTTTACTTTACTTAGATAATATACGAGTTTTATTTGCTAGGCACATAGAGGTTTGTGCCATCAGAAATTTGAATATGCCAACAATGAATTTTTTTATTTACTAAACCAAATGCAGCAAGTTTTACAAAGATTATCACACTAAACATTATAACATTTAAAAGATTAGGTTTTCTATGATTCAGAGGCACATCCCTTGAAGCAACCAATAAATAGCCTAGAGTTTTTTAAATCTTTGTGAAAAGCTTCAGAAAAAAAAACTTCCAGTCCCAATAGGTCATTTTTAGTTTTGTCCAACATAATTCTAGATATACATGTTTTACTTTACTTAGATAATATACGAGTTTTATTTGCTAGGCACATAAAGGTTTGTGCCATCAGAAATTTGAGTATGCCAACAATGAATTTTTTTATTTATTAAACCAAATGCAGCAAATTATCACACTAAACATTATAACATTTAAAAGATTAGGTTTTCTATGATTCAGAGGCACATCCCTTGAAGCAACCAATAAGTAGAGCTTTTTAATTCTTTGTGAAAAGCTTCAGAAAAAAAAAACTTCCAGTCCCAATAGGTCATTTTTAGTTTTGTCCAACATAATTCTAGATATACATGTTTTACTTTACTTAGATAATATACGAGTTTTATTTGCTAGGCACATAAAGGTTTGTTCCATCAGAAATTTGAATATGCCAACAATGAATTTTTTTATTTACTAAACCAAATGCAGCAAGTTTTACGCAGATTATCACACTAAACATTATAACATTTAAAAGATTAGGTTTTCTATGATTCAGAGGCACATCCCTTGAAGCAACCAATAAATAGAGATTTTTAAATCTTTGTGAAAAGCTTCAGAAAAAAAAAAATTCCAGTCCCAATAGGTCATTTTTAATTTTGTCCAATATAATTCTAGATATACATGTTTTACTTTACTTAGATAATATACGAGTTTTATTTGCTAGGCACATAAAGGTTTGTGCCATCAGAAATTTGAGTATGCCAACAATGAATTTTTTTATTTACTAAACCAAATGCAGCAAGTTTTACGCAGATTATCACACTAAACATTATAACATTTAAAAGATTAGGTTTTCTATGATTCAGAGGCACGTCCCTTGAAGCAACCAATAAATAGAGCGTTTTAATTCTTTGTGAAAAGCTTCAGAAAAAAAAAACTTCCAGTCCCAATAGGTCATTTTTAGTTTTGTCCAACATAATTCTAGATATACATGTTTTACTTTACTTAGATAATATACGAGTTTTATTTGCTAGGCACATAAAGGTTTGTGCCATCAGAAATTTGAATATGCCAACAATGAATTTTTTTATTTACTAAACCAAATGCAGCAAGTTTTACAAAGATTATCATACTAAACATTATAACATTTAAAAGACAACTCTGAAAAAAGCTATATAACGAGTCACATGTCAAAAGAAGAACTAATAAAAAAATATATATTCTCAGATACTGCCCAAGATATTGGTTTGATATAAATTCACAGTACCATGCAAAATAGCATCAGATAGATGAAAAAATAGCGTCTTACAAAGAATTTTGCCAAATATTCTTAGTTCTAAATCCTTCTTAGTGTAAATCACTAGTTTCTTTGATGCATGGGAAACAGGATAAAATACTGCCTTTCATAATCTTGAGCATGCATGCTCCATTAAATAGTTTTTCTCTGAAATTAAGTTTATTACTATTTATTACTATTACTATTTTTTAAATTAATACAGTTCCATCAATTTTTAACTAGCTCTTATTACTTTCTCCTTTTGTCCAATTTGCCCTCGCCTTAATTAAAAAATAGCCGCTTTTAGCTATCTCCTCTTTATTATCTTCTCAATAGAGATTTGACAAATCACTCAACCTAATGGCTTTGATTTAAAAAAAAAAAAAAACATTTTTCTCACATAGTTTTTTTTCCTAGCCTCATCACATAGTAGTAAGGTGGAGAACAGCTTACTTTATAACAAAACCTGTGGTATTAGACTCTGTTTTAGGGCTAAAACCAAGAAGAAAGCAATCTACAACCCTTTCAATACCCCAAGCATCTGATATGGCATTTGATCAAAATTTCATGATAGATATTTTGCTTAGAATGGTCAAAAGTTTCCTGGATGCTCCACACTTTGGAGGGCAAAATCTTTGAGCTTGTTGATTACAAATGTGAGGCTAAAATTGAAGACTCTTTTTGCATTAACATTCAAAATTTGTCACTAAGATGGCAAGCAGTTCAACTTTTGGTGGAAACTATATATTGCAACACATATATTTATATTGTAAGCTCAATAATAAATGTTTTAATTATAGTATTACTTATTGAACAATCTTAGAGGTAATTTACATACCATTAAGCATAGAAAGCATAGAAAATGCAATAATTATAATGTACAAGATCAAGTGAGTAAACTAAACTAGCAGAAACAACTGGAGTAAACTTCTAGAGGAACTCCAGAGTGGATTGGCTGTGGATCAGAGTAGGCTGATTTATACTTAGTTTTATTTTACTTCTACCTGAAAGAAAATTTGCAACTATCCTTTCCAAATATGCATTAACATTAAAATCTGTCAATAGCTTGTGGATAAGAGTTCTATGGCAAATCAAATCAAATGCTTTCTTTAGCTCAATTATGATGAGGTTGATCCAGCATTCTGGTTCATCAAGATGCTTTAAAAAAAATACTTCAACTAAATTTTAAACTAGATTAATATCCCACCATTATTCATCAGATCAGCAATACTTCTGACCTTTACAGTTGGAAAATGCGTTTATTCGAAATTTCAACTATACAAAATAGGGAAAGAGGACTGGAACAGTTTAGCAAAGAATTATTTTTTGTTAGTGTAGATAAAAACAGAAACTGTAGGCTAAAAAGATTACAACATTTTTTTTTGCTAGTAGCTAATGCTAAAGTGCTTTAGTCTGTACAGCTTAAGGTACCTGTCTGTGATAGTGCCTATGTAAATAGATACAAAGTAGAACCAGTTTCATTGTTAGTTTCTTTCAGCTTAGCATGAGAAAAGATAAGTAAAGGAATAGATGGGAAATATGTAATTTGGGCTATATATTTGCACATTAGGAGGGGGGGGGTAAAGCATTTGGATAGTTTGAAATTAGAAAATAATTCTTACTTCATAATAAGCAGAATACTTGTACCTAACATACTTTGCATGCAGACACACTATACTTTACTCCCCCTCCCCCTAATGTGCAAATATTTAGACCGAATTTGTTTCTAAAGTATTATCCCAATTTTCATTTTAACATCCATGATCAGACACTTTTCTCTTTCAATACTGATGAAAATTAAATGAAGTTCATTCAATACAGATTGCAATCTAAAGAAAAACCAGTTCTACTTAGCTTTATTAATCACTTAGATTAGATTAATCACTTAGATTTGCAGGGATGAAAAATCCTACACAAAAAAAGTCTCTATTTTTCCTAATAACAAATACTATCTGTGAGTAATGAAAAAATTACAAAATTTAAGAAAGTCCTTAATGGAATTCTCTTATTGCTTTGTGAATAAGGAAAACAGAGATATACCTCAAGGGGTGGCTTTACTAATCACTTTATTAAAGCCAAAACCTCATAGCTGGATTGAGTTTTCACTAGATTCTAAAATTTATGTCTGAAAAAAAAAATCGATTTTACAGCACAAGATTGGTTGATGTCCAAAAAAAAAAATTGATTTTACAACACAAAAGAAGGCAGATATTATGCCTGATATAAACAAAGGCACAGATAAAGACACTTACCTTTATACAAAAATTGTTGTACGTTTTGACCAAACAATTGATAGGACAAAACATCCTAAACAGAGCCAAGAAATGGATTCCAAACTGGATGGAAACCAATGCGTTCAAACTGAAATACAATAAAATAAAGAGCTTTAGCACCTCATAAAGCGTATATAAACAAAGAGAAAGAGAGAGGGAGCAGAAAATAAAATGGAGAGATGGACAGATCAAAAGACCAAACATCTTTAAGGTAGCCTCCACATGTCAGCTAAATCCAGGGGAAAAGAAAGAAGGGCGGAGAGAGAGAGAGAGAGAGAGAGAGAGAGAGAGAGAGAGAGAGAGAGAGAGAGAGAGAGAGAGAGAGAGAGAGAATAGACAGTCAACCAGGGAGAAGAAGGGAGAAACAGAAAAATAAATTTGACATATCTAAGCTAAATTAAGAGGAAGAAATGGAAAAATAAAATAATCCTAATGGTGACCTAGTTGATTCAAATTATATTGCACAATGATAAATTCTGCATGTTAAGAATGGACAATTCAAATAGTTTACAATCCTCCACAGTGAGCTGTTTGTTCCTTTTTTTACTCTCAACATGGTTTTTAAAACTTGTACTCAATATCCTTAGTTATTCCTTTGATGTTTCAATTTTACCCTTTTAGCAGCTCTCCTGCATATTGGGTGTTTTGAGTTTGTTCGACCACACCCTCAACATTTTCTAAAGGTTTTACCTTTGTATCCTTAGCAAACCCTAGTACCATTAGTATATGCTTACTCTTAATGCTGACCATAGTTTTCTGTAAAATGAAATGGTTGTAAAACAACGTTGCAAAACTTGTCTCAATAAAAAAAAAAATCCGACCATGGTATTGCCTATCCATTATTATATCTGGCTGGAGTGTCAGGATAAATACAGGAAATGCCACTTTCCTGTATTTTTTTAAATTGGTTTTAATGCTTTGCATTTCAGTGGAAGAATTTTTCAAAAATATCTTGTCAATACAGATATTTTTCCAATACAAATTAAAATGAAAAAATTAAGATTATGATTAAAATTTGACTTTCAATCAAATGTGGTCCCATTCAAATCTTATGCAACCACACCTTCCATAAAAACAGTATGTGTCCACAATGGGCAGCTTAAAAACTTACAATCTTTGCCCTGGGGTCTTTCAACCAAGGGGGTTGTCGACCTTGGAGGCATAATTAATTGACCTTTAAAACGTGTTGAAAAAATAGCGATAAAAAAATTTGGATTAGATTCATTTGGGGGAAAAAGACAGGGATAGGGGAGGGGTATTCCCCTTTGATCACTTTTGTCACTTAAAAAGAAAATGGAACTTCCTAGTTCTAATTCAAAGAGCTTCCTTAAAAGTTATTACAACCAACAATTTCATAAAAACTGTATTTAATAACAACAAACAACTTACATAAATTACAACCAATTCCTTGTGGGTTGTTGGGGATTCTGTCAATGCCAAAAGCTCAGTTATTTGGCCTTAGGGCTATATTAAACAAAGTGACTACATCAAAATTTTGACCCAACAACCGTGGAGGAACAGCCTGGGGGGGGGGGTGCCTCTGGTCTCTACTGACTTGTAAAAAGAGCACTGGAACTTTCAATTCCCAATCGACTGAAGCCCCTTCAAATTTTATGTGACCAAGCTTAGCGTTCTGATCAAAGGTCAAAAGCCTTATTAAATTTGCCTGACTTTTAAAAATGGTGGGAAACACCCTTTAAAAGTAAAAAAAAAAAAAAAAACTCAACAAAAAGTATAGCATCAGATTCAGCATATAAGAGAATCCTACCATAAAGGTTTTAAGCTCCTATGTCCAAAAATATAGAATTTGGAAATTTTTACCAGAAGAAAGATGACGCATGCATTGAAAATTGGCATTGAAATCAATATTTTAAGGTTTACATGATGCCTCATCTTATGCTTTTTCAGAGAGAAAATTCATTTCCAGCCCTTAATGAAGGCCCAAAAGGTAAAACAGTCTAAAATAACCAAAAGTTCAAAAATATATTTCCTTATAAAGTATTTCAGATATTAATCCTGTCTAAGCTAGTTACAGATCATAGGCCAGGTACATTGTTAGAGAGGTTTGTTACTTATCAGTTAAATAGTAAACACTATACAATTTTGGTAGCAAACAATTCAAGCATGAGACAAGAAACTGGTCAAGCAACTTCTTTATACTCCACAATTAGCTTTGATTTGGTTGCAAAATAAATTGTAGCTATGTTTCAATTAAGTATTTAGTTCATATTTTAGTCTGGTTTATGCAAACAAATTTGGGCTATTTATTTGCACATTAGGGGGAGGGGGATATGGCATGGCATATCTTAAATACAGCAATGGTTAGTTTACATACTTAATATATTACCTTAAACCTTAAATTGCAGCTTGGGGCAATCTAAGGATTTGCTATGCTATGTTTTACTCCCACCCACCCCCTAATGTGCAAATATATAGAGCCTAAATTTGTTTCTATACTATTATATATTCATTATATTTTTTTTTCATTAGCCTTAATCAACTGTTTTCAGCTCCACAACTTTGCTTAATATGAGGTTTGAAAGATCTGCAAATACATTTCTTAACTTTGAAAAAAAAAAAAACCATTGATATGGCTTAAAATGCTACTCAGATAATAGGAACTGTATTTTCAGAACTAAAATACAGAAATAGAAACTAAGAACTGAAAATTTGGGTAAATGTTGTTTTGTCAAAATTCTAATAGGGCTAGGTCTTGCTCTAGTCTGTAGACCTATACCTTAAAGTATCAAAACTTCAATGCTCATCAAGTAGGCACATTTCTAAGACTTAAATGTTAGAAGAGGTTAACATAAAAGCTTGACAACACCTTCCTACAGAATATTTTTGACCCTGGATTTATTATTGAAAGTTTCATTTTCTTCACCTAACACCATTCCAAGATAGCAAAATGCAGCTAAACTAGAATTTACAATAACATTTAATGGTTCCCCCAAATTAAATAGCCAATACATTTCTTTTAAATTCTTGCAAACCCTAAACTAAATATTGGAATTAGCAAAGCTATGAGGCTATATAAAAACTTTCTTTGACGTTTTCTGTGCTAGGGTATAGATCTCTTTCTGAAAGTATAATTTTTATTATTTTATATACAGCTTGTCCAAGGTAATGTTTAGGCTCTAGAAACATTGTTATGTTTTACTTTCTGAGTAGCTTCACAACTTTGCTCAATCCCAATTTATAAGGTTTTAAATATATGCAAGTACATTTCCTAAATTTTGAAGGAAAAAACCATTGATATGGCTCAGAATTCTACTCAAATAACAGGAATTGCATTTTCAGAACTAACAGCAGAGAAAAAGCAACTGGTAGCCTAACTGAAAATTAAGGCAAAATGTTGTTTTGTCAAAATTTCAATAGGTATAGACCTGTCATGGAGGCAAATTTAAGGATCCTCTAAAGGGAGGAGTGGAGGCGGGTACTTTAAATACCTACCCAGGACATACTTTAGCATGTAGACTAGGCCACAAAAGTTTCATTTTTCCTAGCCTAATCCCTTTCCAATATAGCAAGAAGTAACTAAAATACCATTTTACCCTGAAAACAATTTTGTTGTAGTTCATTCAAGCAGAAGATCTATTTTGAAAGGTTGCAAAATAGATCAGGTTACAATATATAACACTCATTTTTTTTTAAGGTCAAGACCCTCTAGAGAGAGAGGGGGTGGAAGTAGGTACTTACTTGCAAGAAGTCATAAACTAGAATTATACTTGAAAAACCACTAATATAGTCCTTCGAATTATCTATTTTCTTTGTAACACTGAATTACAAATGTTATACTTACAAAAAAAGATTATTATGGATAAGTAAAGATTTTAATCATGGCCCCTGTTTATCTACTATAGATTGATCAAAGTGAGGTGCTGTTGTATCAGGGAATAATCAGTGCAGTGTTACGAGATGAGACGAAGAGGATTATGCTTCCTTGAGCCCAAAATCATGCTTTTTTAGACAGATTTATGCTACGCTTCTGTATTTTACCAGATTTCCCGAAAAAGTTGATCAGTTAAGACAAATCGAATTCTGTCTTATCACAATAAAGGTTCTGTAAGGCATTGTCCTAATTGGTGTAGTAATGCCAAGTTTACACGCATAGGATTTTGGAAAAATCCTTTAAGGATTTGGTCATAATGGCCAAATACTTAAGCCGTTTCCTTAAAGGGCGAAAGGATTTTTAGCTTGAAATTATTTCAAGCTCTGAGCAAAATCCTTACAAGTAATAAGCTAAAGCCTTAATGTTTTTTCTAATGCAGACGCTTTTTTAAGAAGAAATAGTTTTAAATCACCTTTGCCCTGTGTTTGTTTACTTGTCCAATGGGATTTTTACTAATCGAGGTTTAACCCCTAAAAGATAGCAACAAACACTTGTATGGCCACGTGTCACTTAAAACGGCAAGATTAATCACGAGAATAACAACATTAGTCACATGTAATTATTGCTTTAATGCTATGTGAAGTTCTGACAAGGAAGAGGCTGGGACTTCGGGCCTGTTTCTAATTTTACAGGCAAATACACCTTCAGCAATTATTTCAGAGCTGGGTAGCCTAATACAATTTGTGTGCCCAGAAGTTTAATTGTAAGATTTCAAATAGTGGTTGTCATTTACCTTTAAGTCATTCCATTCAAGATGCTTTGGATATTTTTTATTGTGATAAATTGTCTTAATGCTCTGAAAAGGGAAAACTATTTCAATTGCATAGGATAGGAAAATTTTGGTAGGCTAATTTATTCAAAGTCCTAAATTAGCCAGGGAAGTGTTTTTTTTTTTCACTAAAAAATCACCACGTTCTTTGAACTACAATTATATAGCCCTGTTTTTGGCCCCCTTGAGCCAGTATCCAGTTCCTGATTGTCATTTACACTAAATTTCACTTTTTCTGTTACCTATATATGTTTGCACCAGTTTTACCATTGGGTAAAACTGGTACAAACAGTATTTCTGGCTCTCATATAAAGTGAATATACCACTTGATGCCTTTTTTAATGCTGTTTACAAATATAATAATCGCTTCTACCACAAATTCAGATTTAAGCACTTTTTGACCTCTTAAAAATGACCTATATATGGGGTCATTACAAATCTGTAATAGTTTAGAAACAAATTTGGGCTATATATTTGCACATCAGGGGGTGGGTAAAGTATAGCATATATTAAATATGTAAACTAACCATTGCTGGATTTTTTTTATGTGTGTGCTGTTGCACTGGTGATTTCTCTTCTCATTAAAATTTGATGTGCATAAACACATTAAAAAAAAAAAAACAGCAATGGTTAGTTTACGTATATAATATATGCTATGCTTTACCCACCACCCCCCACCCTGATGTGCAAATATATAGCCCAAATTTGTTTCTAAACTATTACAGATTTGTAATGACCCCATTTATAGGTCATTTTTAAGAGGTCAAGAGGTGAAAAAGGCAGTAGAAGCGAGTATTATATTTGTAAAGAGCATAAAAAAGGCATCAAGTGGTATATTCACTTTATATGAAAGCCAGTAATACTGTTTGCACCAGTTTTACCCTCATTTCTTGTTAATATTACTAAGGGGTCATAGTTAAGCACTAGAGAAGTCATTGTTAAATAACATATGCTTATGTATATATAGCTTTTTGCTACTTATTCTTCTCTGGTTATATAATGCTTGATGTGGTATAAGCCAAGAGAAGGACCTGTAGACCTATAGAAGAAAACCTGTTAAAAAAGATGATTCTTTGTAATTTACATAGTAATTATAGTTTTCTACATGCACATTCTACATGCAGCCCTGCTCTACTTTAGCCCCAACCCTCCTAATATGGAAATCTATAGCTGAAATTACATATTTGCTATTGATTCTGCCAATCTATCCCTCAACCCTAGTACCTGTTAATTGAGGCAACTGTGGCAAAACAAGAACTGGAAAAACCAGTAAAAGGTGGCAGAAAACATTGGAAATATATAATTTGGGCTATATATTTGCAAATTAGGCATGTTAGGGGTGAATTTCTTAAAATCCTTAAATCGCAGCTTGGAGCGATATAAGGATTATCCATCCTTGTGATGCTCCATGAGAAAAAAAAGAATTCGTTTGGTGTAGATTGTGGCTGTTAGATTAGACTCTTGTGGAGGACTCTGCAGCTTCCCAATTGTAAAGGAACTCCTGGCAGAGCCATTCCCTATCAAGGTGGGACTTGAACATGTCAATTGAAGTAGCAGAAACTGTTTCTTCAGAGAGCTGGTTCCACATATTGATGATTCTTTGGCTGAAGAAGTGGCTTCTATGTCTACTCGTGGAACGATGCATGGAGAGCTTCAAAGAATGTCCTCTAGTACCAGAATGCAAGGGCTGTGCAAATAGACTGGGAAGGGTATTTTTAGAGAGGATTTTTTTGGTTAAATTAATGTCACCCCTTTTCCGTCGGTATGTCAGCGTCGGCAGCTTCAAACGACGTAGTCTTTCTTCGTATGGAAATTTATTCATCCTGGTAACCATCTTAGTGGCAAGACGCTGGACATCCTCAAGCAACTTCCTATCTTTTTTGAAGAAAGGGGCTGCCAATGACGTTCCAACCTCCAGGCGTGGACGTACAAGCGCCTTATATAACTTCATAAGAACTCTAGGGTGTCGGCTGGAGATGGTTCTTTTTATGATATCGAGGGTTTTATTTGCAGAAGATGAAACAGACTTAGCATGGCTGCTAAACTATAATTGGTGATCTACAATAACCCCAAGATCACTTTCATCGGAAACAGCAGAAAGGAAGTTGTCTTGAAGGAAATACTTATGATGCTTGTTATTTTTGCCAAAATGAATTACATGGCATTTGTCAACATTGAAAGTCAGAAGCCACATGTTAGCCCATCTTTCTAGACTATCAAGATCTACAGTTGTGGGAAAAGAGAAATGAGGAGTTCCTTGCAAATCAAAAACTCTGACACTCTGTGATCTTTCAGAAAGGAAGCCCATAATCCACTGTACAACACCTTCGTTGACACCTGCAGCCCTCAATTTGATTATGAGGAATTCATGACAAACTTTGTCGAATGCTTTGGACAGATCAAGAAGAATCATGTCGACAGGAAAACCCTCATCAAGCAGTGTAGTCACTAATTCATATGTTTGGATAA
>NC_088869.1:48051553-48068675 GCF_032884065.1 Artemia franciscana
CTTAAAGGTGTATGTGGCATTTCCCTAAAAGAAATCGGAAAAAAGCTATAGAACAAATTGTTGAGTTGTCAAACTGAGCAAGTTCTATTGTTAAGCTAGCTTGTTTGTTCAACTATTCTCATTTTATGTTCAAGTTAAATATAAGTTTCTATTGTTTCGTTTTCACAAGGGTTTTCCTGTGGAATTTATATTATGTAACATACCGGAGCCTTTAATCTCTCAAAATAAAAGTTTGGATATGTTTTGAGTAAGGGACCTCAGAAGCATTGATGGATCCAGGCAGGGAGGGGGGGGCAAGGGGTGTACGCCTCTCTCCTTGAAAAGGTGGTGGATTCGTGGTTTGGATAGGGACGAAAGTAATTTTTTTGTAATTGGTTTTTATGGCACTTGGTATTAACCAATTGACATATAGCGATCGCAAATTCTGTCGGTCGGCCTATATGTCTCTCCCTGTTTTGCTAGTTTAAGCACTTCCAGATAAGCTACGACAATGAAATGTGAAGGATGATTTATTTTGTGAGGAAGAATTAGTGACTAATAAAATGATAAAAACATGATAATGCCCCAAGTGCTGATAATTGTTTTAGTTTAAGTGAAATTTATGATATACTTTGGACTTTCTTATGATTCATATGAATCATAAGAAAGTCCAAAGTATATCATAAATTTGACGCATAAAATGTAGGGTTTTGTTGACATTACTATTTTCAAAAAAAGAGAAAAGATTTTCTCTTGAAATTTCACATGAAACTTCTGTCAAATTGCACCTTTTTGTATAGGTAGGACTTTTGATAGGAAATATATCTACTTCTAGAAATAAATTGGCTTTTGCAAAAAAAATGTTTTGTTTTGACTTAAAAGCTGCATGACGGTTGACAAAAAAAAAAGAATTATAATCTAGAAATCTAGGGCGATTTTACGCATTTGTGAAATAAAGAATAGTTAAAATAAAAACAGATTTTTCGACAGGGATATCCACAATCCTGCAGTAAAAAAAACCTTCGAAACAAACTATGTTTTGCGGAAAATCTTTTCCATAAAAGAATTCCGATGGAAAACCCTCGCCGCTTCACTGGAAATTCCCTTTGGGACCTTCCTCTCTGCGGACTATTCCCTCTGCCGAAAATCACTGAAGGAAATTTGTGACATTAATTTATTTCTTTTAAATCTTTTCTTTGTGTTTTGTGGTTGGGATTTGAGCTCCATTATTGGATTGAGAAACATAATATTTTAATTGATTTACTTTTTAATTTGAAATTAGGGATTTTTGCCAATCGTTCACGTGAGCTTTCGAAAGACTCCTAGATAAAGAAGAATATAAAAAATTGATGGTTCGGTTTCCTTTTTGATAATTAAACTAAATAGAAAATCATACTAAAATGCTAAATAAATATTTTGCAAAAATATGATCCAAATAAACGCAAGTATCTTCTATTCTATCTCTTACATTATCACTCTGTTTTTATGGCACTTGGTATTAACCAAATGACATAAAGCAATTGCAAATTCTGTCGGTCTGTCGATCTGTTTGTCGGTCCGGGTTTTGCTACTTTAGGCACTTCCAGGTAAGCTAGGACGATGAAATTTGGCAGGCGTATCAAGGACCGGACCAGATTAAATTAGAAATAGTCATTTTCCCGATTTGACCATCTTGGGGGAGTGGGGGGCCCGTTAATTCGGAAAAAAAGAAAAATAGAAGTATTTTTAACTTACGAACGGTTGATCCGATCTGAATGAAATTTGATGTTTGGAAGGATATCGTGTCTCAGAGCTGTTATTTTAAATCCTGACCAGATCTCCTGTCATTGGGGGGGGGGATTTGGGAGGGGGGAACCTAAAATCTTGGAAAACACTTAGAGTGGAGGGATCGGGATGAAACTTGGTGGGAAAAATAAACACAAGTCCTAGATACTTGATTGACATAACCGGAACTATTCGCTCTCTTTGAGATAGTTTGGGGGGGGGGGGTAATTCTGAACAATTAAAAAAAATAGGTATTTTTAACTTACGAACGGGTGATCGGATCTCGATGAAATTTGATATTTAGAAGGATATTGTGTCTCAGAGCTCTTATTTTAAATCCCGACCGGATCTGGTGACATTGGCGGGAGTTGGGAGAGGAAACCTAAAATCTTGGAAAACACTTAGAGTGGAGGGATCGGGATGAAACTTGGTGAGAAAAATAAGCACAAGTCCTAGATACATGATTGAAATAACCGGAACGGATCCGCTCTCTTTGGGATAGTTGGGAGGTGGGGGCTAATTCTGAAAAATTAGAAAAAATTAGGTATTTTTAACTTACCAACGGGTGGTCGGATTTCAATGAAATTTGATATTTCGAAGGATATTGTGTCTCAGAGATCTTATTTTAAATCCCGACTGGATCTGGTGACATTGGGGGGGGGGACCTAAAATCTTGGAAAACACTTAGAGTGGAGGGATCGGGATGAAACTTGGTGGGAAAAATAAGCACAAATCCTAGATACATGATTGACATAACCAGAACGGATCCGCTCTCTTTGGGGTAGTTGGGGGGAAGGGTTAATTCTGAAAAATTAGAAAACATGAGGTACTTTTAACTTACGAACGGGTGATCTGATCTCAATGAAATTTGATATTTAGAAGGATATCGTGTCTCAAAGCTCTTATTTTAAATCCCGACCGGATCTGGTGACATTGGGCGGAGTTTGGGGTGGAGGAACCTAAAATCATGAAAAACGCTTAGATCGGAGGGATTGGGATGAAGCTTGGTGGGAAAAATTAGCCGAAGTCTTGGATACGTGATTTATATAATATGAACGGGTGTATTCTATTTAGGGGGGGGGGAGTTAATTCTTAAAAATCAGAAAAAATGACGTATTTTTAACTTACGAAGGAGTGATCAGATTTCATGAAACTTCATATTTAGAAGGACCTCGTAACTCAAAGCTCTTACTTTAAATCTCAACCGGATCCAGCCTCATTGGGGGGGGGGCAGAAATCTTAGAAAATACTTAAAGCGGAGAGATCAGGATGAAACTGGATGGGAAGAATAAAAACCTGTCTAAGATACGTGACTGACATAACCGGACTGAATCTGCTCTCTTTGGTGGAGTTGGGAGGGGGGTAATTTTGAAAATTGAGGTATTTCTTACTTACGAAAGGGCGGCCAGGTCTTAATGAAATTTGATATTTAGAAGTATCATGTGATTTTAAGCTCTAATTTTAAATTCCGATCAGATCTTTTGACATTGGGGGGAGTTCGATGGGGAAATCTTGGAAAACACTTGGAGTGGAGGAATCGGGATGAAGCTTGGTGGATAGAATAAGCAAATGTCCTTGATACGTGATTGACGTAACCGTACTGGATTCGCTCTCGTTGGGGGAGTTGGGGGGAGGGTTTCAGTGATTTGGCGAGTTTGGTGCTTCTGTACGTGCTAGAACGATGGAAATTGGTAGGCGTGTCAGGGAGCTGCACAATTTGACTTGTTAAAGTCTTTTTTCCCAGATTCGTCCATCTGGGGGGCTAAAGGGAGAAGAAAAACTAGAAAAAATTTGGTATTTATAACTTACGAGTAGGTGATGGGGTCTTAATGAATTTTGATATTTAGAAGGACATCATGACTCAGAGCTCTTATTTTAAATCCTCACCGGGATTAAGCCTCTGGTTTTCCTTTTAAATCAATCTATTGATTCTTAGAATTTTTTTTTGAACTCATATCATATGAGCTCTTGGCTCTTAGCTCTTCTTGCCTCGTCACAAGTGCCAAATGACCTTTTAGCTCTTGTTCTCTCTATTTCTAGCATCCTCTCCACCTGGTTCCCCTTTCATTTACCACCTCTATTAGTAAATTTATTTTTTAACCTTTTACTTGGGTGTATCTCTTCGTTCTGGACAATGCTTTCATATTACCCTTGACAAATATAAGTCTAGTTTTTTCTTATCTTTTAAAGTTTCCAAAGTTTTTTTTACATCTGGTTTTATGTTCATAGCTGTCAACTACTTAATTCAGTCTCATAAATCACTCTTTATTTCAAAACAGAGTTTGCAGTCTTTAAATTGTGATAATGTGTACCATAGCTTCATATATCTCAATCCATTGGGAGAATTATTAGATCTGCAAAGAAAACATCTCGGTCATACAATTTACAAGGTATTTTCAATTTTATATTTTCAGTCACGGTTCTCATGGGAGTGAGGTCCATAGAGCCATTCACTTACGCACAAAGTTTCAGAGATACTGATGGATACTATACTTCTTTTCTTTGTGGGATTCAGAATGTTCCCATCAGGAAAAAAGGCTCTGTAAAAAACAGAAGTTAACGTAGGAAAAACCAGATTTTGACTCAGTGAAACTTACGTTTACAATATCCAGATCAAAATTAATGTTCCAGAAAGTATTACTAAACCTGGTTAATTGTCTAATTTTTGTAAAAATGATGTTTTGAAATAATAGGACTTTTAAGGGGTGTTTTATGCGTTCGCTTAACGAGATCTGTAATTACTTACAGGGTTTGGTAGCGTAATATATAATTTGTCAGATATTTTGTTAACAACTCTTTACAACACGTATTGTTCTGACATTATAATAGAAAATCTATTGCATAAATACAATTCAGGGTATATATTTGCACACCAGGGGGGGGGGGTTGTAAAGTCGTTTTTGTGGTTAATGAATCACTTAGTCTATGCTCGTTTTCAAAATAAAACTTCTTACCCTGACAGTGTACTCCCTTCTTCTGATAAGCCCATTTATTGCTTTAATAACATAGTTTTTTTTCTACAGTTTAATCCATTCTAGCACTGATTGTGTTAATTAGCCTCGAATTTATCCATTTTAAAATGAGTGACTGTGATGAATATTCGCAAAAAAAAAAATTCAAATGTGTTAAAAATCTGACTAATAACCCTACATGGAGAGTAGCTCTTGTATATGTAATACTTTTTATTCGATTCATTCTTCAGGGTAAATATTTTACCAATGATAAACTTTACTTTCCACTTTTTGCCGTATCTGATTTTTGTAAGAAGAAACCCGTATACTCCACAGACAGAAGTTAGATCGATGAAAAGTTTTGCTAAAATAATCTTTAAGTGGAACAGGAGGTTGAGGCGTACCACGGTGTAGCAACATCCACACTTTTCTCTTTTATATTGCACTTGATTACTCAATTTTGTCTTAAAAATCAGAACACATAGAATTAAAAAGGAAACAAAATTGCACAACATATGAAGAAGGCTGCAACTTTTGATTGTTTTGCTGTTCGTCTGATCCCTTGTAAAAAAAAGGAGTTTGAAATGTTTTAGATTTAAGCTACAGTTAAATTTAATTATTCCAGTTTATTTTTTTAGTGTTAAAATTTATTGGAGGGTTACAGGCACCCTTGCCCTCCTTCCCGCAAATTGTCTATGTGTCATATAAACATGCCTCTTGGGCTTACGAAGCCCACGCCAGAGCCTGGGAGATAGGGTTGCCAGTTGTGGCCTGGGAGCCTATAGAGTTACTCGGAAGAGTTGGTCATGTCAACTTTGGATGATGCCCATATTACTGATAATTTAAAATTCTAGTTTTTTTTTAAGAGTCAAAAGTGATTGGGGGCAATAGGCCCCTGTAGCTTGGGGACTATGGTTGTAAGTTGTGCTCCGGGGGTATATAAGCTTATTTTTGAAGGGGTGGTCATATATACTTTGGAAGCGTCTGATTTGATATTAAAAGTTTTCTTTTTAAATTTATTAAAGGGGAACTAGCCCCTAACATCCCTTCCCCCAAGTACATCTGATAAAAATTTTGAGATTTAGTTAATAATCGTCCACTTGTCATATAACAGTGCCTCTGGGGTTAACACTGGCCCCTAGAGCTTACGGGAAAGATCTGTAAATTTTGCCATAGGGGTAAATTAGTTTATTTTAGAAGGGGTGGTCGTATTAGTCTAGTATGGAGGAGGCTAGAGGGCAAGAGTTGCAAGTTATGACCTACGGGCATATAGTTATTTTTGATGGGGTGGTCATATCAACTTTCATAGATGCTCATTTGATGTGAATTTTCTAGTTGTATAAAAGTGATCAGAAAGCAACTAGCCCCCCTAACGGCTTTTCCTCCGAAATGTATCTGGGCAAAATTTTGAGATAGCCCTTTGTTAAATGAAATCGACGTCTGATATAACAATGCCTCTGGGGTTGACACAGTCCCCTAAGCTTTGGGAAAGGGTTATAAGTTGTGTCCTGGGGCATATAAGGCTATTGTGGATGGGGTTGTTTTATCAATGCAGGAGGAGGCTCATTTGATTGGAAATTCTAAGATTTATTTTTTTAGAGTTCAAATTTATTGGAGTTTTACAGGCCTGCTTGCCCCAGCTAGTCTATGTGTTTTATGACAATGACTCTTTGATTGATAGAGCCCCCGAGCTGAGGGGAGAGTTTTAAGTTATGCTCTTGTGATATGTAAGATTATTTTGGATGGGGTGGTCACATCAAATTTCAATAAGTCTGATTTGATATGGAAAATTCTAGATTTCTGTTTAAGACTCAAAAGTGATTAGAGGCCTACAGACCTCCGGAATTTGGGGGCAAGGGTCGTAAGTTTTGTCCTGAGGGAATATAAGGTTATTTTTGAAGGGGCATTTATATCAAGTTTGGAAGAGGATGACACTCCCCCCTCGCCCCCTAGATCCTAGGGGAAAGGGCTTAAATTATGTCCTGGGGGAATGTAAGGTTATTGTGGAATTCATTATTGTCAAAGAATGGGAAAATCTAAAATTGGTGACACATTTTAATTCTTTAGAAATGTATAATTCTATCTATTCTTTTTTTAAAAATAGTAATGTCTACAAGACCAACATTTTGTGTTTCAAATTCTTTTATACTATATTGGATTTTCTCTTGATTCATACAACTTCAATCCAAAGAAAAGAAAAACATATTGCGAAAAATATGATTCGGTAGATAGAATATTGATTATATGGTTAATGTAAAAGATAGAATATTATATATTTGAGATTATTTGGATGTTGCTTTTGCAAAATGTTCCTTTAGCATTCTAGTGTAATTTTCTAATTAGTTTGTTTATCAGAAAGGAAAGCTCACTATTAATTTACTACATTTATCCGAGTTTTCGAAAAAGAGTGTTTGGTATATCTCAGGAACTTCTAAGAGTATTAAGTAGAAACTTTCAGGTAATTGCGAAGATGTTGCTGGACAACATCAAAGCTAATATGTATATCAAGTATAAAAAAAGATACATTGACAAAATTTGCAATCTACCGAAAACTGGATATATCTTAAACATTTTGTCCTTTCATACGGCTCATAAATCCAAAATTGCCTGAGCTTTCAAGAACAGATATCAATATATAATAAACTATTTATCTACATTGCTTATTATTCTCAGTAATTTTTGCTTAATTTGATGATTTTAATTTTATTTTCATGTTATGACAAATACAAATATACGAATCGCAATAAAAATTGAGTGCATGGTTTATTTTGGTGTAAAGCTTAAATTGTTATTGAACTTTATTTATGCACTTTTTTTTATTTAATGTAGCTGTACTTTACTGTAAAAGTTTCTTTATTTGTAGAATTTTAAAAACTATTTTGCGAAGAACTAGATGGATGCTGCCTTGTCTCTGTAAATGTTGTAGCATTCATCCCCAGGTTTTTCTTTAATATCCTTTTTGTGAAACCAATTTCTCCCCTGTTAACTAACGCTAAACATGAGAGCAGATCAAAATTTTTCATGTGTTTGTTTGTTACAGCTTTTGTAATTTCTTCATATAAAAATGAACACAAAGGCTTGCTCATATGCCCTCCTTCTTTGTATAAAAGACACATGGACAATTCGAACAAACTACTTGATTACTTTTGTAATCAAGATTGATTACACTTGATTACATTGGAAGGATGCATCATAATATGCCTTATGTCTTTTCGTCTTTCTGTTAGTGTTACTCTCCATGTGTCTATACTGTATAACCAGCATGCGTAATTAAGTCACATTTGTTTGATGGGTGTTGGGTATGGTTGGCGGGGGGCTTATATTTGAGTCGGGAGTGGGGGTGCTGTAATTGTTTTTTCTGAAGATCAACCAACCCTTAGGAACGGCTCTGCTCCAAGCCAACCCCTTCCTTTTCCTAATGTGCAAATATTCAGTTAGGTCCCATACATTTTGCCATAATGCACTCCTGTTCCGACCTGTAAGTCTGTGGTGCTTTTTCCCGTGGCTTTATGTGATTGACTCGTCGTGTATTCTGTCACAGAGTGCATTTTGAGTTGTTTTCTTTATAAGAAAATCCTGACTTAAGGTTAGACCTGTGACCCAACTGTCAACAGGAAAGTAACCGGTAATAACATAAATATTTAGTTGGTTTTAGGCTACGTATTTAATATACTGCGCTCTGGGCGGCCCCCTTTCCATAATTCTTCGTTGTAGTTTTCATAATTTTGTTACTAGAGTAGGCCTATTGTATTTTCATTTTATTTCATTAGCATTTACCAAACCTCACTTCTCGAATGTGTATTATATAACAGATAAGTATCTTTCATGAAAATATAGCTATATTGTGGTTTTGCACCGAGCCGAAACTAATATTGTCTAGTATATAGACCACGAAAACTAGTTATTGTCTCATGTTTGCAAGACAAAATCTCGAGGGAACTTGAGGGTGGTGGCTTTCAGACAAATTTGCCTCATTAAGATTTGATTTAATGCATTATTTGGATTTTGGTTTATTTCAAGAAAACGAGCCTTGAGAAGCGGCCCATGGGCCAATGGGAACTATTTTCTAAGATTTCTAACGCCAAAGGGCATACTGTTATTATCATGAAAACGGAACATAAGAAGTGGGAATGTTGAATTTGTTAAGCTCTTAAAGTTTTGATGTAAGGTTTTAACTGAAGCTAAACTCTAAACGTTTGACAATTTGTCCGAATTCCTTAAGAACAATTCCTAAAACACAATGGCCATTTAATTGGAAAGCTTTGTTTCAAAATTCTAAAAACAATTTCAGTGTAAAGAGCGAGCAGGAAGCAACCCCTTTCGTATACATAATAATTTCTGTTCATTTTAAGTTTTGATGTTGCTCCTTACATTGAGTTGAAAACTTGCTATTTTAAAATTTAAATTCTGATCGTCTTAAAAAATACCGGGAAATCCGGCTCTCTCTCCATGAAAAATTCCGGTTCTTGTGTTATATATGCCACTCACTCAAGTCTACGATGTGTAAACCTCAAGAACGATCCGGTTTCTTCGATAGTTTTTCCGTCTTTTAAAAAAAAAGTTTGGGCTTTATATTTGCACATTTCGGGAGTGGGGAAGAAAGAACAGTGGGCGTGCATGCAAAATGTGTTACGTACACTAATTCTGCGTATTATGAAATAAGAAATTAACAGTCCAAAAACTTCCCCCCTCCCCTTGTGTGCAAATATATAGCGCAAATTATATATTTCCCGTATATTCTACACTTGCCTTCGTTTTGTATCACGCTAAACTGAAAGAAATTAACGAAGAAACCGGGATTTTCTTGAGTTTCAAGAAGCGCGAACTTGAGTGAGTGGCGTATAATACACAATTAACAAAATCCTTCCTCCTACGGAAAATAAAAAACAAAGCTCAAATAAAATTCTCAAATTTGGAACGTCTTATTTCACTTTGGGGACGTTTTCCAGGGGAGGGATATTTATCCGAGGAATATTTTCAGTGGGGTTATTTTCCGGGGGTGTATTTTCAACGGGGTGTATATTTCGGGGGTAGGGTATTTTGCGAAGGGGTTATTTTCAGCGGGGTGTATTTTCTGGGGGGAGCATTTTCCACAGGGGCATTTTCCTCGGGGGGAGGGGGAATATTTCTCGGGGGAAACACCTTGGGGGGATTAACACCTAGATTGTGGTATTCACCTCCCAACTGATAAAAACGGCTTAACAAATTTAATGAAATAGAAACTTGAATATGCACATTGGCAAAAAGCCAGTCTTCGGTTGCAGTAATAGCTACAAAATTATAGAGCAACCCACGGCCCATAGTAATTAAAAAAAAACAATCTATTTAAAGATGGTATTTCAAAATTGCTATTTGTAGCTCAGTGAGAAATAGTAACTATTATTACTATTGCTCGTAACTGAAAAAAGGTCATCTTAAAGACAAATTTAAATAGATTCTTAAAAAAAGCACTTGAAACCATTTGAAAATGGAGTCGGATGGATATGAAAATACACAAATGGAATTGTGGAAGCCCGATTCGTAAAAATTGCAATCCCCCCTTTTGAACAACAAGGAAACTCATTTATTGAATGGATGTTCGTTTAAGTTTCGTTTTAAGTTTCGCTGTTCCTTTTAAGTTTTAATGTTACTCCTTACTTTCAGTTGAAAAAAAACTTGTTTTATTTATTTAGTTACAATAATCAAACGAGTCAAACTCAAAATCAGCAGAAATTAACATGAATAGGGGCTCACAATTCCTATGCCCTCTCAAGGAAAGAACATAATTTGCAATTCACAGTTTCACTTTTATAAATTTAATTAATACAAAACTATTACGATTTTAAGAAATAAATATCAGTATGTGTATATTAAACTGATAAGTCATATTTATTTATATTTTTTGAAGCAATCAAATAAAAACCAAGTTTTTTTCCAACTGAAAGTACGGAGCAATATTAAAATTTAAAAGGAACAGAAATTATTACGTATATGAGGCGGGTATTATGCTGATGATTTAAGCATCCTTGATGAAAGTGTGAGCAAAATAAGTGAACTGTTAGGGGTTTTGCGAGTTTGCGAGTTTGTAAGATTTTGTTCGTTTTTAGTTTTAATGTTGCTTTTTTCTTTCGTTAAAAAAAAATATTTAATTTCTGATTATTGTTTAAATAATTCCAGGAAATCTGGACTCCAGATTTCCTTAACTTAATTATTCCAGATTAAGGAGCAGCACTAAACCTCTTTTAAATGACCAAAGACATTGGAGAGAAATTAGCCTCCACCCAAGCCCCCTTTTCCCTAAAGTCATCTGAACAAGATATTGGGATTCATTTGAGTTTTTATATATTGTACGGCAAACGCTCAACAAGTGAAGTTGGGTTAATCCTAAGTTGAAGTTGGGTTAATTGCGGTCAGGCTATTGCTTCTGAAGAGAGACACAAGATTTTTGGTGATTTCTGGAGACTAAGTAAGGATACGGAGAAAATATTTGACTTGAAAACAACTAAGACCGTTCCAACTAAGACTAAAACCAAGAAGAAAGCGGAGACGCACAGGAGTTGCACACTGCGATATAATTTTGTCGTTAAAACGAAAACAGTCCGGATTTGCAAGAACTTTTATTTGGCTACTCTCGATATTTCAGAGGGAAGAGTTTATTACGCACATTCAAATGTTGCTACAACAGGAGTGCCAAATCCAAAGGCAGTACAGGTACCTCAAAATGAAACTAGTAACGAGGACATTGAACTAGTGATAAAGCATATTGAATCTTTCCCTTGCGTTGAATCGCATTATACCCCAGCCAAGTCTACCAGAAGATTCTTGGAGGCAAATCTAAACTTTCGCAAAATGTATTAACTGTATCAGGAATACTGCAGAGAACTAGCAAGAAATGATGTTAGTGAGTTCAAGCATCGTGAGATCTTTAACTCTCAGTTTAATTTGTCATTTCATATTCCAAAAACAGACCGATGTGATGTATGCAAGGAAAACGTGTAAGTGAAGAAAACAGAACTGAAATGGATCAGGAAATAAAAGACAAGTATGAGGCTCACGGGATAAGTAAAATTGAGACCAAGATTGAACGTGACGTGGACAAGTCAAACCTATCTATTCCTCTACTTTGTTTTGATTGGAGAATTTTTTTCCTCTGCCCCGGGGTAATGTTTCTTTATTTTTCTATAAAAGGAAGATTACTACATTCAACCTCAGGGCAATTCTTTCATTCCAGAGAAGGACTGGAGAAGAAAAAATTAATGAAGTATATTGTTGCATTTGTTCTGAGTTGAGGCTTGACGTGGAGCAAACGAAATAGCTAGTGGACTAGTGGCCATACTGGGAAAAGTTCTTGATACTTACCCTGATATCTGTCAGTTAATTACTTAGTCGGACTCCTGTGTGTTGCAGAACCGAAACTCAATTATAAGCTTCGCCATCCAAGATGTTCTAAGAGAATTTCCACGCTTAGAAAAAGTGGTTATGAAGTATTGTGAACTAGGTCATTCGACTATACAGGAAGTTGATGCTGTACATAGCACTATTGAGCGGGGGCTAAAGCACCTTGATTTGTTTTCTCCACTACATCTATTGAGGAAGTTACTGAAAGTAAGAAAGATGCGTCCTTTTAATGTCTTGCGAATGACCAAGTCAAAGTTCTTTGACTTTCAGAAGGCAGTAAAGCTGTTCAAGTATTCGCTGGTACCGTGTTCAAACGTGAAACAACTTGAGTTCTGTCAGGATAACGCTAAGACAGTTTGGCTCAAAACTTTTTCTCTGGAGACTTGCAAAAGGCTACTATATCACAAGAACGTACTTCGGTTAAAAAGTTTCCCAACACTTCGGCTTTCCGTGTTGTTGAACATCTTGTTTCGCCCAAACTTTATCAATGCAGTTAGCCAAATACAGTTATCCAAACTGTATATCCTGAAGTTCATCCCCAACCAAGACCAGAAGTATTTTGAAACCAAGATTGAACAGTACTACAAGGCCAAGAAGGATTTGGAAGCCTCTCCGTCTGTGCAAAATTCATTCTGACGTTTTTTTAATTTTTATTATTTTTCAAATAGAATTGCTGCATCAGAACTCGTTTGTCGTATCTTCATGGTGAAAAGAATAGGCAGCCCTCGCCATTTTGTCGTATCTAAGTTTACTCAAATTTCGGCAAGGTCGGATTGTCGTATCTATATTTCATTCCAAGTTTTGACAATGAAATCTTCACCTTTTGCATCTCATATTCGGGAGACCTTCGTAGTTTGTTTTTTTTCGTGATGTATTTGCAAAGAAAATTGGTTGTACCGTGTAAGTTCCAGCAAAGGTGAAATTTTAGTCATTTTTCTCGGAATTTTGAAAACCGTAGTTACAAAAAAACCGCTCTCAGGGGACGAGCTGCTTTTTTTTACATCTAAATTTACATTGAAAATTAAGAAATAATATTAAATAGCTAGGACATCTTACTGATGGCCTTACAAAACATACAATTTTGTCCTGAATGCAATAGTATTTCAAAATATTTTTTAGAGATGTTTTTGATAAGTAAAACTGAAAAGAAAAACTCACAGCAATTATGTTCCATCACAAAAAAATCGCTAATTTGTACCACTAGGTATTTATGTGGCTACCCTACTACAGGTTCAATACTCCGTACCAGACGCTGTATCCGGCTTGGCCCAGAATCCGTTTAATTCTGATTGGCCGTAGTGTAGTAGGCTATATGAGAGCTATGATGGTTCTTTGTGCTTCACAGCCTCAATTTTAGGTGATATGTCTGCTGCAGCCTAATCTCTATTAGAATGAAATTTTTACTTCAAGAAGAAGTCAGGTTTATCAATCTTTTACTACTGTACTCTACATAAAAGGGCCCAGACCTAATTGCTTTTTCTATTTGGTGGGCTATTCCTTCTGATTTTTCGACATTTTGGACTGTGAGTTACCATAGTAGAACCATACTAGCCTAGCTCTCCTTTACTTTGTTGACAATTGCAAAGTAAGTTATTTGATCATTCCTTTCTAATCCTATCCTGACAAAAAGTCTTACTCTAACTTTCCTAAAATCCCAAATTGGCAGCAGCAGCAAACACACATGTGTGAATTTTCAAAAATTCTGCCTTTCTCAAACTAGTTGTAAGAGGCTTTTGAAAATCACTAACAGAACGGCCCACAAATCTTGCTAGTTTGAATATACTTCTCAAGTAAAAAAAAAAAAAAAAAAAAAAAAAAAAAAAAAAAAAAAAAAAAAAAAAAACTAGAAACCATTCAGAATAGGATACATATCTGTTATTGAAAATAAAGTCCCAACACAATTATTTTTTTTTCGACAAGAGGGCCGAAAATCCGACAATATCGGAAAAATCCGCAATAGTGAAAGCGCTGGTTCGGATAATCCTCTCAGTACTATCTAAATAAAACACTGAATTATATCTTCTTGCTTACTTTCCGTACTCTACATTTTTAAAGCAACTGTGGTTAATTTCGCCTATTTTTATTTTTGTTTCACTTTTAGTACTTCATTTTTGCTTGTCTTCTCGTTTAGATATATTTCAAGTTTTGTTTCGAGTCTTTTGTTGTGAAACGATCTTAGTGGTCTATAGTCAAACAATAAAAAACTACGTTTTTTTTGGTGAAAGGATGGTGGGATTGAATTCCCCTGCCCTGGCACGTACGCAGGAATGTGTTTCGCTGGTCCTTCAAATTCCTTGTTCTGTAAGATATATCAGAAAAATATGTAACACAAATTTGGAGATTTCGAGGGGGGGGGGGAGGCTGGACCCCACCCCCTGCGTACGTGCCAGCCCATTTCCCCTGCTCACCATTTTGGAATTGTGTTTCATCTGTTACTGATTACTATATTGCTGTATATTACTATATTACTTTTACTATAAAAATACTGATTTGCTGATTGCCGTACCAAAGCACGGTATTATAAGGCAAGCACGGTAGAAAAATGTGATTGTTTACTTCACATAAATTATTTACCTTTTTAGGCGCAGAATTCTCACCGTACTCTAGAAGAAGCACAACTTCAAAAAAGAAGGACAATGTCATTAGAAGTTGGAAATGGTAGTTGGATGTTATTTAAGAGAGAAGATGAGACTCAGCGACATCCAATGTGGTCCCAATGGCTGACAAAATAGGATACAAGGTAATAGCCATTAATTTGGAAAACAAATTTGCATTATTTCTTTGGTAACGGTTGAGGAATATTGGGTCTCTTGGATAGAAGCAGGGGTATGAAATTTTTGGAAACTTGATTGAATGCTGAAACTAAATTAAATATGGTTGTCTGGCAATTATCTATTTCTTTTTTAGCATATTATTTGCAGTTGTTAGCATCGTTCTGTGCTATTCTCTTTCTAAGGAGTCTTTTTCTTTTGGAGTTATACTAGGGATTAGGGAGAGGCTACCAATTTTCGTGTCACGGGTGTTTAACAAATATTTCTTACTTAGAATTTTGTACTTAGAACATTTTTCTTACTTAAAGACTGAGGACAAATTTGTACAATCTATTCTTGAGTTAAATCCTAATATCGGAAAAAGGGTGAAGTCGCCGTTTATCCTTGAGTTAACTGGCGCTATTTGATTTCCAGACCCTTCTCGCTAATGAATGCAAGTCTCAAAAGCCGCCCATTAAAACTAAAATGTAAAACAACTAGTATAATAGTTCTTTGGAATTTGCAATTACTAGCGTGATCGTTTATGTTAACTCGTTCTTTGTCTTTCAATCAGGAAAATTATATATATAATACAAGAAATTTCTTTTTCCTGATAGAAGTTTAAATGAGAATTATAAAAAGGGGAATTTAAAGGAGGCATAAGCTAAATTGGTATATTAGTGACAATTTTAAAATTTGATTACGTGTTTGTTCATCTATAGATAGTCGATCAGTTAGAGCAGAATAATGTAACTTTGCTTACGCTTCAAATTTTCAATTGTTTAAAATTTCTTCTTTAACTAAAAAGAAGATATAAGCAAATGCAAACGTTAAGATAAAATTTATTTTAGATATAATTCACAAGCTTGGATGAGCCGAATTTTTATTCAGAAGTAAAACCAAAACCAGAACAACATATAAAAGGCTTATAAACGCTTCCATATGTAAAACAGGCAAGGGAATGCAACGTCATTTAATAAAAACAATCAATAAAAAGTTTGAGAACACCTATTTAAATTTTAGGTCATATTATATGGGGCAAATAATTTCTTTCATGAAAAAGAAAAGACTGTAAACTTGAAAATGGGTCAGGGGTACAAGCGTAAAAAGGAGGAATCTTTTTTTGATAATTTTCTCCATGGCAAAAGGGACACTTCTTTTCGTATCTTGAAGTCAAGCAGCTTATCTTAAAGTCAAGCAGCATATCTTGAGGTGAAGAGGCTATTCTTTGAATAAAATTAATTTGATTGGCTTCCTTTGAAATTTGTTGGTGCCCAACTGGAGAAGCATATTCAAGATACAGATGGACAAAGGAGTATCTCTAGTGAATGAATATGTTTTATTCAAAATTAATAAGCAACTAGACTACAGAAAATAGTCCTTATGCACTTGATAACTCTCCCAACTCCTTAAGCCCCATATAGCTTATCATTTAATATAACTTCCATCCATTCTTTCCTCATATACCACACCCAAAAATTTCCTTCCTCTGTCGAATGAATTCCTTACAAACAAACATTTAATTATTCTACGAAATTCCTTCTTTTATTTTCTTACATTCGGTTCACTATTTAGTGCTTCTTCTTCAATCCTTTTATTTCCTGCCACAGAAGAAAGAAAATCAATGGCAATCAGTGTAAGATGTTTTAAGCTCGTTTCTTTTAGCAGTATGTTGTTTATTTTTCTACATTTGTTGTTTGTTTAACCGCCACTTTGCCTTCCTTACACAAATGACAATATAATTTCGTAGTTATATCGGAGGTGCCTCTCGACATACATCTAAATTTTCATGTTGAAAGACACCGGAGATGCTGTTCTTCACAAATTCCAAGCCTTATGTTTGTAAGAGTATCTGCATTGTGCTTGTCCTTTCTTTGCTGCATGTTGACTGTCAGCTTATCATACTGAAATTCTTGCTATAGATTAAACGATCCCATGGATTCAAGTCTATTTTGGATCTCTAGACGAGTAAGAGGAATGAAAGGTGGATTTACTGACACGGGCCTTAATTGAAGAAAATATCCAAAGAGAACAAAGTTGGAATTTCCCATTGGGAAACTATTAGATTTAATCACGTCCATTGCAAATGAATATACATCAGAATCAGAGACGAAACCTTGCTTATTTCATCTATAATGAATTTTTTTTTCGTCCAAGTTTTTCTCTTAATTATCAGCAATCGTTTGATGGATAACGATGCATACTTTGCAGTTCTCTGCTAGTCAACTGGCACACTTAAACACCGATGAATGGTAACACCCTTTATGCTATGAGCGGCAATCCAGTTGGGGCCATAACAAA
>NC_088869.1:48068775-48072621 GCF_032884065.1 Artemia franciscana
ATATGTCACTTGGTTAATACCAAGTGCCATAAAAATGTATATCTACAAAATGCATGTTTTGCAGAAAATTTATTTTCTGGGTTTTGCCACACGTTTCACTTTGTATGCATCATTCGTCGTAAACAGCTAGCCTATATGAAATATTTTCCATTTTAGAAATATGATAAAATAAAGATTTCGGAGAATCTTAAATTATGATATGGTTCGAGACGGCACATTCTTGGACAATTTTTTTTTATCTAACAAAATCCTTGAAAATACATCCTCAACCGGGCGTTTTCACGTATTTTCGTAGATGAAGTGGTTGAACATATCTTGGAGGCCATCATGCATAATTTTGCGGGGAATGCTTGGGCTGGTTTCCTCCTCCAGAGAGTTTTAACGATTTTATCAATTTTCTATAGCTTTCACGACTTTTATTGTTTCAGGATTTTTAAAGTACTTCACTCTAAAAAAAAAGCCCGCGTACAAGCTTGCTCCAAAGAAGGCTTCCCTGATATTCAGGGAAGTTATTCAAAGGATCCCTAATATTCAATGGAGCATTGCTTCTAAGATATTCTACCCTGGCTACATGTATGACGATGAATAAAGCACTGAATTTGATTGTAGCACTTACAATAGATCGAAGTTTATGCTTGACACATAATTTGAAACAATTGTGATAGCAACTCATCAATGTCTCATCGTCTTTGTCCATTGGGCCAACAGTATGGATAATATCTAGAGGAAAAAACTTTGCATTAGGAGAAGATTGTCAAGAGACAAAAAAAAAATAGTATAAAGTTTGAAAAAGAAAAATAACAAAAGGTTTTGTCAATTGCAAATGAAGAGAACCAACATAGGAAAAGGATACACAGGATTCTATTCTATTCTTCTCCTCATTTTCTCAAGCTTACGGTGTTACGCTCGGTCAGACGGTGCTCAAGCTCTTGTTAAGCTAGTCTTTCCTGAACTTAATTATAAAAATATTTTCCAAAAAGAATTTCTTTTAAGAAAATTAAAGTCACATTAATACCTAAGACAACAAAAACAAAAGAATAAAAAACAGTCATATAATAACTCAAAATTTAAAGGAACATAAGTTACTATCAATGAATAAGTAAAACTATAAGCAAACACAATGTATAATTACATCAAACATAAAAGAAAATAGATAGACCTACTGCTGTAGATGGAAAATCAATACTAGAACGAACAGGATTCAAAACGCATGCTCAGCTCAAAATTAAAATAAAAAGAAATTACCACAAACAGGAGTAGAGCCACCACCCACTAAACCTTCTAACGGCCAGAGCGTCATTTGCGCATTCCAGGAATCAGTTTCTATTTCGGGCTGTTTTTTTTTTCTCATCATCAACCCCAACAAAAACATTAGGGCAAAAATTATCGAAGACTAATCAAGATTTACAATAAAGCGGTGCCGCCTCTCCCTCCCTTCCTCCTTCCCTTTCAAATCCTTTAAACAGATTGAGACTCTACTATGTTCCATTGAAAATGATATGCATTTTCAGCATTTTGGTTTTGTTTTACATAACACCAGAGAAAAAAAAATCCTCATAACAATCAAGATTACTGGAAAGAACTAACAAGAGTAGACGGATTATTTAATATATACTGATATTGAGAGCTGGGAAGTCTCAGCAAATTTTCAGTGTTTAATGTTATAAATATAAGAAAATATTTAAATAAATCTGCTTTGAGTAAAGCGTAAATGACACTCCGGCCTTTACAATTTTAGGGTGTGGTAGTCCTACTCCTGTTTGTGGTTATTTCTTTTCGTTTTAGGATTTTTTTATTTGTCTATAACAGTACCTGATATCTTTATGTTTGATGTCATTCATGATTCATTTTTGATATTCACATGATACACATTTTGATACACATGTTTGATATTTATTTGCTGTTATATCATTAATCTTAATTTTTGTTCATCTTGGGTTTCAATTATTTACTGATAGTAATTTCTTGCCGTTTTGAATTTTAGTTATTATACGACGTCATTTTTACGCGTCTTAGTTTTAATTTGACTCTTTACTTTTCATTAAAAAAGCATTTTTTGAAAAAAAGTTTTTGGAATCAGTTTCAACTCATTTTAATTGAAATATTGTTGGCTATAATTAAAATATTTGCAAACTTTATTCAATTTTTCCGCTTAAGAATTAAAAAAATTGATTAGGCTTAAATTCTGAATGAAATTTGAATATTGTGTCATAATTTTCAACTATCAGTAGTTTTGTACAATACATTTTTAATTATAATTTCACTAAAGACCAACGGGTGGATGAGACAGGGGATTATTTTACGATCTGAAAATCTGTATACTTTTGGTCCTTTATAGGGCTGAAACCATCCAAACGCACACCCCGTGGAAACCTTAGGTACGTATACGTATGTATTTCCAATCCGAATTTTATTTAAAGAATCTTTTACTGTTATACTTTGTTGCAACTGTTTGCTTGTTTGTTAAATGCATGTTACTGACCTTTATGTATAATGACCTTTATATTTTTTTTTTGAATTAAAAAAAAGGGAATAGTTATGAGAAAAGTCAAAGTCATGGCCAATTGTAGAAAAAAGCCATGACAGATTATCCAATTAAGTGGGCATCCCAGTCAAGGTTAATTTAACTGGTTCTGTTTTTGTCTCTCAAAAAAGGACGTCAAGAATCACGACGACTATATTCGTTTCCTTAATAGTTTGTCTTAATTGAACCTCCTTGGTGCTGAATTTTTTAAAGCAGATTAGCGTAATGAAAATTCGATTTTTTTTCCCTAAAAATCGATTTAATGTACATTGTCTTTCCAGATTTTTGTTTTTATCAAGATCCCCTTGGTCCATTCTACTTACCCTGACAGCTTCATATTGATTTGGGCAAAACAAGCCTAGCATACATGCCAATTAAGTTGCTAGCCGATCGGGGACAAAACGAACTTGGGTCTTTTTTTGGGGGGGGGAGGGGAATGAATCAATACATGATTGTATTACATGAATGGAATAATTCTAGGAAATAATTTGTGAAGTTGCTCTTAGGGAAGAAAGCCAGGAATTCAACTACAAATAATAGTAAAAAAGCATTATGTTTAATAGAGAAGAGAAGGGATTTGTACAAGTATTATCTGAGTGATAGGTCATATGAAAACAAGCAGAATGTAAGGACAGTGGAGAAAGCATTAAAATATAAATTAAGGAAGTGTGAAGTGGAGGCCATGGATTAAATTGCCGAGGATCTGGAAGATGCAGCTAGACGGCTAATAATAAAATATTGTCCAGGCATGTTAACACATTGAGAGAAAAGTCAATCCGAAATTGCCCCAGTTAAATACAGGAACGTGGCCATAATTAGTGATAAGGAAAGAGTTAAAGAGAGATGGGCAGAACATTTTGAGAATGTGCCAAGCCGAGATAGATGTACAGGAAAAGATATAGAAGAAAATGAAAAAGTTTGTGATACCCTAGATATGAAGCAAGATTTTTTTTTTTTTTTTTTGAAGAATTAGTGACAGTAATAAAAGGATTAAAAATAATAAGAACCCAGGAGCTGATTGTGAGGTAAATGAGTTTCTTAAATATGGTGACTCTGTGGTTAGAAAATAAGTTACTGAAGATTATGAATATGATTTTTGAAACAGGGGAAGTAACAGAGCAATTTTAGAAAAAACCTTACTTAAACTACTGTACAAGAAAGATGATAAGAGTGAGTGTGGTAATTATTGAGGATTTAGTCTGGTATCTACAGGTAGCACATAACTTACTAATATGATACTTTTTAGACTAATAGATGCTGTAGACAAACTTATAAGAGAAGAATAGTGCGGTTTTAGAAAGCGTAGAAGATGTGTCGACCAA